>NC_060281.1:71424750-71474835 GCF_021613505.1 Equus quagga | reverse complement strand
GGGGGGCACTGATAAAATGCTAACCATGCTTTCACTTCATTGTAATTGATCAAAACTGGAAGCATACAGAGATACCCAAATAATGTAATGCATCAAGAGAGAGGTATGGAAGCAGGGCTTTTTCTTAAAGGTCTCTCCCATTACATATCAGGAATGCAAGATTATTTAGACTTGTCTTTGAGCTGATTTTGAGAACTCTCAAAAGCTCACTTCTGTATTTAAGGAAGTAAAAAGACAGTTTTCATTTATCATGGCTCAAAGAAGAGAAAGGGAAAGTGTTGATAAACAGAAGCTGTAGCTAACACAAACTTCCTTCCTTCCGTCATATCATTTCTGAGCTAGAAGGGGCCTCACCAGAGCCCCTCACTTCACAAGTGAAGAAATAGAGGCCCCAAGAAAATTATGAAGTAGCGCTCAAGCCGGAGACCTCCTCCAGGGACCTAGGCAATTTCAGCAGCTAATATTTACTAAGCTTGGTTGAAGGGCAAGACCCAGCACTAAGTGTGCTGTAGACATTATCTCATTTATTCTTTTACCAGCCCTGTGAGGTATGTACCATTGTTCACCCATTTTACAGACAAGGAAACTGAGGCACACTGCTGCTAGGAAATGAAAGGACCTGGATCTGAACCCATAGGCAGTTGGAGCCTGGAGCCTGGGCTGTTAATCGCACCACTCCAAAGCCTCATGCCTGCGACAAGAGACAAGGATGCTAAATGAGACCTGCATAATAATCCAAGTGAAAAACTCAGGCTTACGTGTTTCATACTAAATTTTGCAAATTCTGTATTCTTGGTTCAAATTCAATTTCAAGGCAGGTAGGTATGGTTTTGATAACCAAACTGCTGTCTGATTGATCTGTCAGGGGCCAACCATGGAAGTGGGAAGCCAGGATTAAGACATGATGATGCGGTGGGTCCTCTCTAAATGCTAAGAAGGCTCCTGGCAGCCACTATCCTAACACCTCTTAAAAATTCCTCTTCTGGGGGCCGGCCCCATGGCCGGGTTGTTGGGTTCGTGTGCTCCACTTCGGCAGCCCAGGGTTTCCCTGGTTTGCATCCTGGGCGCAGACATGGCACTGCTCGTCTAAGCCATGCTGTGGAGGCATCCCACATACAAAATAGAGGAAGATTGGCACAGATGTTAGCTCAGGGCTAATCTTACTCACCAAAAAAGGAAAAAAATTCCTCTTCTGACATTTGCAAAGAGCTTCTTCCTCTACTTCCCACAATCAAGTTTCCTTTAGCTTACTGGTCCACACAATTATCCATCATTTGTTTTGTATTAACAGTGTGCTGGACTGTATATAAAATACATTGTGCCAGCCCTCACCCAGTAGACTTGCCACCTTAAAATTTAGTGTTGACATTGTACCTTTGACTTCATCTTTGAGTGACCCTAAGAACTGAACACTCTCTCTGAGCCAATGCTTACAGTCTTAGTAAGAGCTCCCTGAAACTCATGCCACCTAGGCAGTTGGTGCTTGCCCTGAACCAGGAGGATCCAGAACTTACACCAAGTGGTGAGGAAATAAGCAAAAACAAATGGAAGCCAAGTCCCCCTCGGTCACAGTCATTACCCACTTGCCTGCTTTCTCTGAGTGTCATTTAATATTCTGGTCTATCAGATCATGAGACACCAGGAATGACCCCTATCGGCCAAGAGATTCTGCCCAGATTTAGACACCTAAGGGTGCTGCAGGCTGTCCCAGGGCAGGGGTCAAGAGAAGAGGAAGAGGGAAGCCATCCTCGCCATCCTCATTTCCAGGAACGGGAAGGGAAAAGGGCAGACTGGGTAGTGCCCCTGGACTCTGGGCTTCCTGCCGGCGAGCATCTCTCAGCATGTGGCCCCTTTCCTCCTACTTAAGTCACAAAGGGCTGGGCAAAAGCTTGGAAACATTATTTCCAAAGGATCGGGGCAGGGAAAGAGTCCTGAACCAGTGGACACCATTTGTAAACATGTCCCTAAGGAGGGAAGAGAAATGACAGAGCAGGCATGCACAGGGTCCCTTCCTGATGCAAGTAATAATTTGTGCTTAACAAGCAATAGAGAATGCATGCTTCAGTTATTTTACTATTATTTTACCATTTGTCTCTCTGTTCTTCAATAGGTTTTTTCCCCCTTAATGGCAAAAGAAGGTCTTTTGGAGAGTTATTTTTCTAATAAAATGTAAATAAGAAGAATTTTTGCATAGGGTTACATAGCAACTTAGGACTGATGCCGGGGTTGCCTGGATAAAACTGTGGTTCAGAGAGTGACTGAATGACAGACCAAGGGCTGCAGTGATTTCTGTTAAGGAAATTACTGATGTTATTTAATTGCTTTTCATTTTCCCCCTGGAGAGGCATTCCACAAGCATTTAAAAACCACGTGTATTTGTCATATGGGTCTTTTAAACAGACCGAGCTTTCTGTTAAATGGGGGTTCCTCTCCTAATACTGTCTCCTTACATTACCAAAATCAACCAATAAATATTTACATTCACTGGAAGACTTGTGGCTGTGCACAGGATTTTTAAAAAATTAACTAATTTAACAGGTGACTGGCAGTGATTTGAGAAATGTTTTTCCATCACCCACCCTATTTCCAATTCATTCGCTGACCTTAGAAAGTTACTTCCCTTCTCTATTCATTTCCCTCCGAAAATCCAGGCTAAGGCTGAGTGCTCAGACAATCCGGACGAGACAAATAGGTTCACTTTACAACCCCGACTCCCCACTCCCGGCTCCAGAAAATATGAGGAGCTAAAAGTACATAACATGCCAGCATAATTCCAGCCTACAAACAGGACTTTTGTAATTTAAAAATATTTCTCTTAACAAGACCACATCTCCCCCTTGGTTTCCTTCCTAACCAGAGCACCCATCACATTATCTATTCTACCATCCTCAAAAAAGAACTTGGAGAAACAAGTCTGTATAAAGTTACGTGGAACTTAGATTCAAAAGAAAAGACCAAATCCAAAGATTACTCAAAATGGGATGATAAAGCAGACAGTTAACAGGCAAAATAGGAATAAAATTATGTTCATCATTGATAGCAGCTCTGTTCACAATAGCCAAAATGTGGAAACAACCCAATTTCCATCCATTGACGAATGAGTAAACATAATGTGTCATATCCATACAAGGGAATGTTATTCGGCCATAAAAAGGAATGAAGTACTGATCCATGCTACAATGTGGATAAACCTTGAAAACATCATGCTAAGAACAAGAAGCCAGACACAAAAGGCCACGTACTATATGATTCCATTTATATGAAGTGTCCAGAATAGGTCAATCCATAGAGACAGAAAGTAGATTAGCGGTTGCCAGGGGCTGGAGGGAGGAGACGCAGGATGGGGAGTGACTGCTGATGGGTACAGGGTTTCTTTCTGGAGTGATAAAAATAAATATCTTGGCGCTTAGATAGAGGTGATCATTGCAGAACATTGACTACATACTAACTGCCACTGACTTGTTCACTGCAAAATGGTTAATTTTATGTTAGGTGAATTTTACCTCAATAAAAAAGCATATTTTTTAAAAAATTTTTATTTTCATCAGCCATCACTTTAGAGGGATCTTAGTTCCTATTCCTGAAAGGCAATCTGGTTAGGAAATGAAGGCCCTAAATCCTGGGGCATGTTGAAACTAACCAAACCAAAGAGATAGTTGAATCACCTCTCAAACGAGCTGCTAACAGTCACTGCGGGGGTCGGATAGGCTCTTCTGCTCTGGGACAAATGACAAATGCAAGCGCAGACAGGTTGGTGTGGCTGGGAGTAGGGATGGGGAACAGACATGAGCACACATACACACACACACACTCTCTGGCTGTTGCCATGTGCTGCTCTTCATTTACCATTCTTGCTTTTCTTTAAAAATGGCTCATCTCCAGCAGGCCAATTTGCCTCTAAAAGCCCCCTGGATCTATGAAAATCCATGAGTTTATCATGACACTCAAAATAGAAAAAGCCTGACAAAACTCATCCGTCACCATCTGAAGCAGTCATTAAAACCAACTCCTTACTTTGAAAATTGGTATTTAAAGGGAAAGAATTAAGCATGTATGCTGCCTTTTCAGGAGGAACTGTATTTAAAGGTAGCCCCAACTGATGAGGGAAAGTCCTGCAAAAGAAAGCCAGCTAATCCATATGGGAGGGATGATGGACTTCAAAGCTTCCTTTTCGTCTCCTGATAAAATTATTGATACAGGAAAGAAGGATCAATTGGTGTTGAAACCATCAGTGAATGATGGAGGGAAGCAAGGGGCCAACGTATTCGCTTCCAGATTATTCTCTGGAGGAAAGAGGGACCAACATAACTGAATAATGGAGGAATCAGGCTGGCATCACCTTAATCCACTAACTATGATATTTAACCTTAATCTAACCAAGGCTTTAGATCTAACTTCCAGTTTACAGAAATTACAAGAGATAGGGAAGAAGCTACATGACACCACAAGGACACAATCAGACAATTATATAAAGCGGGATATTCTGCAGGACACATGGTTCCATCTTCTCTACAAATCATTGTCCTGAGAAATGTCTAGATTAAAAGAGAGAATTAAGAACAGATTCAATGTGTGGTCCTGGACTGGATCCTGATTTGGACAAAGCAGCTGTAAAGGGTAATTTGGGAAATCTGAATATGACCAGGCATTAGGTAGTATTAAAGAATTGTACATTTTTTTAGGTGTCACATTATTTTGGCTATGTAGAAAAATATTCTTTTTCAGGGTGCAAATCTAAGTATTTAAGGGTAGAATGCCATGATATCAGTAATTTTCTAAAGAATACTTCAGTATAAAGAAATAAAGTGAGTTAAAAAGAAATAACACCCACCACATCACACCCATCAGGATGGCTATTGTCAAAAAAACAGAAAATAACAAGTGCTGGCAAGGATCTGGAGAAACTAGAACCTTTGTGCACTGTTGGTGGGAATATGAAATGGTGCATCCGCTATGGAAAATGGTATGGCAGTTCCTCAAAAAATTAAACATAACATTACCATATGATCCAGCAACTCCATTTCTGGGTATATATCCAAAAGAATTGAAACTAAGGACTTGAAAAGATGTTTACACACCCATGTTCACAGCAGTATCATTTACAATGGCCAAAGATGGATGCAACCCAAGTGTCCATTGACAGATGAACGGATAAACAAAATGTGGTCTATCCACACAATGGAATACTATTCAGCATTAAAAAGGAAAAAAATTCTGACACATGTTACAACAAGGATGAACCTTGAGGACTTTCTGGTAAGTGAAATAAGCCAGGCGCAAAAAGACAAATACTGTATGATTCCACTCATATGAGGTACTTAGAGGAGTCAGATTCATAGAGACAACGTAGAAAGGTCGTTACCAGGGACTGGAGAGAAGGGGGAATGGGGAGTTAGTGTTCAAGGGGTCCAGAGTTTCAATTTCAGATAATGACAAATTTCTGGAAATGAGTGGTGGTGATGGCTGTACAACAATGTGAATGTACTTAATAATGCCACTGAAGTGTACACATAAAAATGGTTAAAATTGTCAATTTTATGTATATTTTTCCACAATTGATAAAAATAAAATAAGAAATAACACCATTCCCCAGAAGAATCAATCAATCAGGAACACTCAAACCAGCAAGCCCTCCTGCTATCTCGTCCCATAAACATTAACCAGGAGGGAAACAAATCTAAATGGCCAAAAAATATATATATATCATTTTTCTAAGTGAGATTATCTCTGAAATCCTTCAAAGTACTTGCTGTTCAGTCCTTTACACTCCTTGGTGGTTTAGAGCAGGTTTTACTACAGCTTTCACTTCCCACCCACTTTCTTTGTGTATAATCAAGGTTCCCCTTGTCCCGACAAATACCTTTGCCCTTCCCATCTCTGCAACATGAAGCAAAATCAAACAATGTAAATATTTCACCTGTATTCACGTAATTGTGCTTTTTTCCTCTAGATCACCTAAATTTGAAGAACAGATTATCTGACAACGTCATTTGGTCGCGCACACATCCGTCTTTCCAGCAAGGCCAAATCATAGAGAGGGGAAAGAAAGACTAGGACAACTTATTCCCAATGTCAATGATCAAGTGTCCTCCTTTAAAATGAGAAATACACGATGACATCTGACAAAAAGAAAAGTCTGAAGGATAGGCCATTGTTCCAAAAATAAAACCATGATAATGGCAAGCAATCACTTACAGTGCCTGCCCAGCTTTCTAATTACTCCACCAAAGGCAGGAGCCCTCAATATCTCAATTGCTTTCCAAGAATTTGTCTTTGGCATTATTAACACAGACAGCTGAGCAGGTTATCAGACTAAGAAAGAAATCCTGGGCTATAGACTTTAATTACAGGTTATTGCAGCTGAACACTGTCTTAAAGTTCCAATAAAGTGGTTCTAAAATGATACAGATGATGGCTGAAAAATTCCAGGTGAGGTAAATCCAGTGGGATTAAGGGGGATGCCTAAATTTGAGGGACAAAAGGATCTAGGGAGCGCCAGGAGCTCTTTTTAGTACTCTTCCATTTAGCATTCTTTCAACAATTGGCTGGGACTGAGACACAAAAGTTAAAGGGGAGAATCTTATTCTCACCAAAGAGAAGACTCGGAGGCATCTGGAGAGCAGGTGAAACAGCAAAGAGACGGAAACTGACTGAATACAACTTCATCTTTTAGAACCTCTGGGAAAATCCTGCTCTCAAGTTCATTCATTCAACAAACGTTGCCCGGGCCCATGCTCTCTGGGAGCAATCTTGCATGATAGGATACAAGAAGGGGTAAGGAAAGAATTAATAAGGTGAGCTCCAGTCCCAAGAAGCTAGTGGAGGCTTAGGACAGATATGCAACAAAATGCAGAGAAGAATGTGGACATCCAGTGGGAAGGGAAATTGGGGGAGTATATCAGCCAGGATGTTGGCAGAAAATAGATGGCACCCTGGCACCCTCACACCAGGTCCTGGAGAAGAGTTTAACAAAGGCTCAATTTACAGAGTGTAAATAGAGTCAAGGGAAACCAACAAGGCATGGTGATGCGCCCCAAGCCTAGTGACAGTGATGAGCCATTACCTCCCTTTGACCAATGGGCTGGGGGAGGGAATGGTAATCAGAAAAGCAGAGAGCAAACGTGGAGAAAGCAATGAAACAGAAGCTGTGATCTTCATGGAAGGAAATAGCCAACCTGCAATGATGCCATGGGGAGGAAACCAGGGGAATAAATACCCCAACCTCTCTCTCCTCCCACCTCCTGCTGATACCTCCCATTGGCTGAGCCCAACCAGAAGCCAGAGAGGTAAAGAATTCCTTTGATGCAGCCCACAGAGTGCCTGGAGGAGGCTGGAGTGGGGCGCTGGAGTGGGGCTCTGGAGGTACAGCTCGAAGACATCCAGCTCAGGAAGCTTCCTGGTGAGGAAGGAATTAGGTTGGAGAAGGTGGTCGCCTAAAGGTGGAGAATTTCTATGTGGGAAAATAAGAAGGGTATTCCCACAAAGACTGAGGCTGACAAGTAAGTGGAAAATATGGAGTAATTCAGTTCTCTGGCAATGTATAGAAGATGATGAGAGGACTTCAAGGGATCCTAAGGCACAGGGACAATTGGAGACGTGGGCACTCAAGGCCAGGTTAAGGATTTGGGAGATGATGTTAAAGAAGATAGTCAATGAAGGTTTGATAAGTTTATAGGCTGAACTGTGTCTGCCCCAAAATTCATATAGTGAAATCTTTCCCTCCAGTACCTCAGAATGTGACCTATTTAGACAAAAGGTCTTTACAGAGGTGATGAAGTTAAAATGAGGTCATTAGGGTCCTAATCCAACATGACTGGTGTCCTTATAAGACGAGGAAATTTGGAGGCCGGCCCCATGGCCGAGTGGTTAGGTTCACGCGCTCCGCTTTGGTGGCCCAGGGTTTCACGGGTTCAGATCCTGGGCACGGACATGGCACCGCTCATCAGGCCATGCTGAGGGGGCGTCCCACATGCCACAACTAGAAGGACGCACAACTAAAAATAGGGGCTTTGGGGAGAAGAAGGAAAAAATAAAATCTTTAAGAGGAAATTTGGACACAGACTTGTACAGAGAGAAGATGGCTAGAACTCGTGCCTCCAGAAAGCCAGCAGGTAACGCTACTGTCCTGTCCTGCCTAGATCTCTCCTGTGGTGTGACTCTGGAAACTTCCACTTTCTGGCTTCAGTTCACTCCACTAAAAAGGGGGGCTCCGATGGGATCCTTATCATCCAGATTACCAGCAGGTACAAAATCATACGGTTCAGTCACTAACAAATTTGGAATCGGAGCCCACATAAACCAGAGACCTGGGTCCCTGCTTCTCCCTTTACCACCAACAATTTTCTTTCAACTGGATTTTTCTGACGTTGACATTGTACATAACATCATTCAGAATAAGCAGACCATCTTTTGTGGGTATTCTCTTATCACAGGTTTTTTGCTGCACTGGCTTCTCTTGCCTTTCTCTGCTCTCCTGGCCCTGTGGCTTCCCGTGCCGGCCTCCTTCCTGCCTGGTGAGCATCACATGTTCCGGGTCTCGGAGGCTGCTCTCCCACGAGGCTCTCAGGCCTTTTCCTGATCTCTGGAGGGTAGAAGGACTGGACACCCTTGACTCTCAACACCCTCTCCTTCTACCCTGGGCCCAGCAGGTGGCCTCAGCTGCCTCAAACCCCCAGAGGCAAATTCTAAGGCAAAAGTCACCCTCTGCTCACAGGGCCTAGGACATCTCCCTTCAGGGGAGTGAGGAAGGGATAAAAAAGAAAGCACTTCTTTGAACCAGCCCCTTGTAGGAAACACCAGCCATTTCAGCTCAGCTGTGACTACTTTAGGGAAATTAAGCCATTCGGGCCCTTGAGTGACATTAAATTCTTGCACCAGCCAAGAATAATTTAGGGATGGAAAACGTCTCTAAACTTTTCACCGCTTTCCCCTGCTCCTGGCTCTTCCTTCCGTGTCCTCCACTCCATTGAGAGCATCACCAGCCTTCTGGGAGGGAAGGTTCAGGGTTATTGTTTACTTGTAACCCAGAGTTACAAAAAATTATAATAGCCATCACTGACTGATGGCGTACTATAGAGGTATATTACAGACAGCATCTCACGGCAATCCTGCACGAAAGGCTCTGACAGCCCCTTTTACAGATGAGTAAACTGAGGCTCAGACTTGCCCACAACCACACAGCTAGTAAGTGGCAGAGGCAGGATTCAATCCCCAGGTGCATCTAACCCCAGAGCTCTCCAGTGATTCTGAGAAGCATTTAGAAAGTACAGATTCCCAGGCTCCACCCCAAACCTACTGAATCACGGTATCTGGGGTGGGGCCCAGGAAGCTGTATTTTTTTTAAATAAGCTTCCCCAAGTAAAGCTGATGCCACCAGCCTGAGTGCTGGTCTTCATTAGAACACACTGCCCTTCTAGGAAATTACCTGGCCCGGGGTAGGCAACAATAAATGGCAGCTCTTATCGTCGTCATCCTCCTCCTCAACTGTACATCAGCAACTTAATTACTGCAGAGTGACAGGAATTGGGAGCATGGCAGAGGAGGAGATAGGAAGTATAGGGGGGCTTCTTTTACTGAAGTATGTGCCTCTCCTTCAGGGAAAGGCTGAGTGTCACTCCCAAGGGACCCCTACTTACCAGGCCTCCCAGATGGAAATGCAGAGGAAGGGAAAAGAAACAAGGCAGGACTGAGGGTGACACGGACATCAGGTGTGTGTATGCCGCTTCCTCCAATGGTTCCTGTGTGGCCCCATAGTGTCCCCGTAAGGAAGCTGATCCAATAACTGCTGAAGGGGACGGTTCCACGTCCCCTGTCAGGGCACTTGTTCATACACACTCCAGCCACTCTGCTCCTACACTCCATAAAAATTGCCAATAGGAGCCAGCCCGGTGGTGTAGTGGTTAAGTTCGTGTGCTCTGCTTCAGCAGCCCCGGGTTCGCGGATTTAGATCCTGGGTGCGGACCTAAACACTGCTCGTCAAGCCATGCTGTGGTGGCATCCCACATGCAAAATGGAGGAAGACTGGCATAGATGTTAGCTCAGCAACAATCTTCCTCACCAAAAAAAAAGCGCCAATAATTGAAATTCAAGTGGTGGCCTGGTTTGGCCACTAGACATAACGGATTAAGAAGCAGGATTCATCAACAGGCTTGCTTTCCAGAGGTAACCTCGGCTCAGTCTCCCCTCCTTCCTCAGTTTCCTTTTCTGTGAATGAACCAGCAGGCAGGCCGGGTAGAAGTGTCTGGCTGGTGAGCTGAAGGTCAACTTGCTAATAAGGCTGAGGTCAGAGATCAGGCCTCAAAAGCTCAGTTCCCTTGGCTTGGTTCTAAGGTCACAGACAGGCCCCTAAATCCTGCCACCTGGTCATAAAAGGAAGCGGCCAGAGTGTAGACGGGTCAAAACAAATCCATCACCACTGGTGGAAACAGCCAATTGGGGTGAATGGTGACGGATGGTGATTCAGTAGCATCTCTGATTTGAAAGACACCACATCAGAAATGACCTCGCAGCACCTAATCAGTTCCAGAAAAGGACTTTGTTCTCCAGGAGGCAAGGTGGGAGATCAAAGCATTTCTTGCTAATCATCATTTAGCATTAATTACTTGTTAAGTAACCTGACCCAGACCGAATACTGCTCCCTACCTCGCATCCTGACAGCCTCAATGAGCACCCTTGATCTTTCAACCCAGCCTGCATCAAAGTGGGAGGAAGCCGACTGCAAACCTGGGAATCGAGAGACCCCGGGTGGCCCAGGCAGTCAGTCGTTTACTTACTTCTTCCTCTCCTGTTAACTTTTTAACCCCACCAGCCAGGAAATGCATAAATATAGTGGTGGGCCTCCCCTCCCCCTTCCCTCTGCCACACTTCATTGAGTTCCTCTCAGCACAGGGACAGATCTGGGGATGAACGCCTTGCTATTCACAAGCTGTGTGGCCCAAGGTGTACCAGTGTACCTCTCTGAGCCCCCAGTGTCAACTGCACCATGGAGATAATACGCTCCACCTCCTGGCCTCTTTGTAAGGATTAAATAAGATCTAAAAACTGCATCTAAAAACTGGCACATCCACTGAGGAAAAATACCCAGGGGTTTGGCTGTACTGGCAATAACTTATTTCTAGAGCTGAGTAGGGGGCCATGGTGTTCATTATTATTATTTATACCTTTTTGTAGTTCTGAGATAATTTATAATAAATATTGTGGGCTGAATTGTGTCCCCCCAAAATTCATGTTGAAGTCCCAACCCCCAGGAGCTCAGATTGTGACTATATTCAAAGATAGGATCTTTCAAGAGGTAACCAAGGTAAAATGGGGTCGTTGGGGTGGGCCCTAATTCAGTGTGACTGGTGTCCTTATAAGAAGAGATTAGGACAGGCACACACAAAGGGAAGACCACGAAAGGACAGAGAGACACAACAGCCGTCTACAAGCCGAGGAGAGAGTCCTAAGAAGAAACATGCCCTGCCAACTGACACCTCGATCTCACACTTCTGGCCTCCAGGATGGTGAGAAGATTAATCTCTGTCATGTCGCTGAAGCCAACCCGTCTGTGGCACTTTGTTAGGCAGCCCTTATAAACTAATACAGCAAACTTAAAATAAGTTATAGAAAACATAAACTAAATCAAAAAGAAGAAGACTGCACTGCCACAGCTCTAATCAAAAAGACAGGTAATAAATGTTGGTGAAGACGTGGAGAAACTGGAACCTGCTGGTGGGAATGGAAAATGCTGCAGCCACTGTGGAAACAGTCAGCAGTTCCTCCCAAAGTTAAACACAGAGTTAGCATCTGACCAGTCAATTCCTCTCCTAGGCTCTACCCAAGAGAAATGAATACACATGTTCACATAAAAACCTGTATACGAATGTTCACAGCAGCATTATTCACAACAGCCAGAAGACAGAAACAGCCCAAGTGTCCATCAACAGACGAATGGATAAACAGAATGTGGTATATCCACACAAGGGAATATTATTCAGCCAGAAAAAGGAATGAAGGGGGCCAGCCCAGTGGTGCAGTGGTTAAGTTTGCACATTCCAGTTCTGCGGCCCAGGGTTCGCCAGTTGGGATCCCAGGTGTGCACATGGCACCGCTTGGCAAGCCATGCTGTGGTAGGTGTCCCACATATAAAGTAGAGGACGATGGGCACGGTTATTAGCTCAGGGCCAGTCTTCCTCAGCAAAAAGAGGAGGATTGGCAGAGGACTGGCAGAAGGACCTATAGATGCTACGACTTGAATGAAGCTTAAAAACATTATGCTAAGTGAAAAGCCAATCACAAAAGGTCATATACCATATGATTCCACTTATACAAAATGTCCAGAATAGGCAAATCCATAGAGACAGAAAGCAGATTAGTGGTTGCCAGGGGCTGGGGTGAGCAGGGAAAGATTGGGGGGAGGGGGGACTGACTGGTGATGGGGTTTCTTTTAGGGGGTCTGAAAATGTCCTAAAATTAGATTGTGGTGATGGTTACACAATTCTTTGACTATTTTCAACATACTAAAAACATTTAATTGTGTACTTTAAGTGGGAGAACTCTATGGTATGCAAATTGTATTTGTTTTATTACAAGGTGTTAAAAAAAAAAAGACTGGTACTCCCTAAGTGTTGTTAAGCGTTGAAAGTCCTTTCTTCTCCTTCCTACCCACTCTTTCCCAACCACTGTAGGAGTTTCAGTGTCTCCCGCCGGTGCTGATGATACCAGCCATGCCAAACCTGTGCATAGTGCTTACAGACTGTCCTCCACAGGAATCTTACTTAGACAGGGGCTACTGCCCCCCTAGAAGCCAGCTCCCTGTTTCTAGGCCTTTGGAGGAAAGAGGGCAGAGGTTTGATTTTTTTAAAAAAAAGTGCCTTTAAGCCCCTTACAAGTGGGCTGAGGGTCTCAGGCACGGAAGACAGGACACATTTGCAGTCCTGAAGTGATTTCTCCCAGAAAGGCTCATTTGGACCCCTCCATTAACTCTGAGATAATAGTGCATAGTGGTGCGTTTGTTTTTTAAAAGCCCATGTTCTGTGAACCCTAATCCCTCCCCTGGAGCAATTCCTCGGCCAGGGGGGAAGCGGGCGGTGAGGCAAAGCCACGGTTCCCTCTTCACGTTCAGAGCAGCTGGGGGCCTGGCTGGGTTGTTTCAAGGTGCTATGTCTGCAGGTACAGTCTGTGGTCTGATAAATGGCATTTATATTTAGTGCCCACGTAGGGGTAAGTCAACTTTAAAATTCCGCACACCTCCACAGATTGGAGAACGAAGGGCAGAAGACATGGAGGCAATATCTTTTTCATTTCTATTGCCACCTGAATTCCCACTAAGCTTCAAAGAGAATTAGAATTCAATACCTGCAAGTAATGGGTGCCCTTCTCCCCAGCAATCCCACGTGTAGGAACATACTCTAAGGAGATAATCGAACAAAGGTGAAAAGAATAACCTAGAACAGCACTGTCCAAGAGAAATATAATGTGAGCCACCTATGCGCTTACAAATTTTTTGTAGCCACGTTTAAAAAGGTAAAAAGAAACAGGCGAAATTAATCTTAAAAATCTATTTTATTTAACCAATATATCCAAAATATTATCATTTCAACTAGAGTCACCAGATTGAGTAAACAAAAATACAGTTCACTCAATTACATTTCAGATGAACAACAAATAATCTTTTTTAGCGTGAGTATATCCTAGGCAATATTTATACTAAATATCTCAATTTGGACTCACCACATTTCAAGAGCTCAATAGCCACATACAGCTAGTGGCTACCATTTTGGACAGCACAGATCTAGAATGTTCCTCTGAGTATTTTTATAACAGCAAAAAAAAATCAGAAATTAGCAAAATACCCATCCACGAGGAGGCTGCTTAAGTCACAACCAACATTTAGAGAGCGCTAACCACGGGTCAGTCCTGGTCCTAAGGACTTTGCAGGCATTATTTCATTTCTTATTACAGTAAACCAGAAACAAGTTTATTCAAGAGATAAATTCAACAATGGCTTATCTCCTTTAGTCCTCACAACCACCATTCGGAGTAGGTACTGGTATAACCCTATCTACACATGAGGAAGTAAAGCTCAGGGAACTTATATAACTTGCTCAAGAAAGTGGTGAAGCCACGTGTAGATAGATAGATGGTTACTAAATGGGTTAATATATACATATCCCACTCTAGCACTGTCTTTGGAAGGAAACACGCCAAAATGTTACTGGTCTTCTCTGGATGCTGGACTTTGAGGCGAGCACTGGTTGCAAGTTCGCTGTCAAATAGACCCATCTTCGCATCCCTGGCTCTGCCAAGTACCCTAACAACTGACTTCGCCTTTTTAAGCCTCAGTTTCCACATCTGGAAAACGGGTCACGAGTGTCTACCCCGCCGGGTCGCTGGAGTCTAAATAAGATAAAGAATGCAGAGGACTGTGCAAAGTAACCTGCTCCTGATACGCGCGCAGTGACGTCACTACTCGTCTTCCCAGTGTTTGATGAGACTCTCATGGTGAGCATCAATCCGTTTTACAAAGAGAAAAAGGCTACTTTCAAAGAGAGGGAAACAGCCCATGAAGCAGCTGGAGGAAAAAGGGAAGGAAGGAAAGAAAGAAGCAAGGGGAGAGGAGAGGAGACAAAGAAAATTCCCCTAAAGATGGAAGGTGAAACATCACTTCCCCAGTTTTCTGAGGGACCACCAGGGGGCACTGCCTGCAGTTTCCACAGCTACGGAAAATGGTCCCTTTTAAAAAACAAAAACTGGCAAGGAACGAATCACCAAAACCATTCCTCTTAACTGGGGTGCCCTCTCCCAGGGGTCCCCCCTGAAAAGATGCCAACGTTCACCTCACAGGAGAGGGAAAAGGCAGGGGCACCGTCTCCCAGCGGCGGCAATCTGCGTCTTACCTTTGGAGTCTTCTTTGGCCAAGTGACTACGGGGACCCCAGTGATGGCCAGACTGGGGTCGTCTTCCGCGTGCTCCTTCAGGACATTCTGTGGCCAAACAAAGGAGCCATATTAGCCCAGGGTAGGGGGGAGGTCTCTGAAGGGGGCCGGAGGCCGACCTAACCCAGCCAAAGACTGAGAGCGCTCCACAGTCGATGCCCCCCCTCCACCCACACACTCAATGGAAACCACGTCAGTGTCACTGATGTATAAATGCTGTTTATAAAGCGTCTCGGTTCACTGCTACATCCCCCTTTAAAGCCTCACACAATGACTAACCTATAGTAAGTTTCCAGTAAATAACTCAAAAAAAATAAAGCCACAAATCCCCAAAGAGGGACTTTCTACTAAATGCCTGACCAATCCTCCTCAAATCTGTCAAGGTCAACAAAAACAAGAACGTCTGAGAAGCTGTCACAGCCAAGAGGAGCCTAAGGAGACACGACAACTAAATGTAATATGGTGTCCTGGGTGGGATCCTGGGATAGATAAAGGACATTGGGCAAAAACTGAGGAAATATGAATAAACCATAGACTTTAGTTAACAATAATGTATCAATATTGGTTTATTATTTGTAACAAATGTACTATACTAATATAAGATGTTAATAATTGGGGAAACTGGGGGGTGGGGAGTGGAAACGCTCTACTGAAAAGAAATCTGCTGAATTTTTCTGTAAATCTAAAACTGCTCTAAAACATAAAGTCTATTAATTTTGAAATGCCAATCAGACAGTACTAACAGCAACAATAAAGCAAAATAGAATTCTTATGGTGCCAATTTTTCTAACAGGTACGTAGCATATTTAAAAAGAAATATAAGAGAAAGGAACCAAGAATATGGACACGACTCAGCTCAGGTGAGGACTTCACATGGAGTGTGAGGGGCCCTCAAAGGGTGGGGGCTGTGGGGAGCATCTGTCCCTGGGGAAGGAGTATTTCATCACTGATGCTGTTTAGAATTGCCAGGTCCCAATGATGCTACAAAGCAGAACAACTTCTCATCAGTTTCAGCTTTAATGAGGTTAATTGCTGTTTTTAAATGCACTGCAGACAATGCACCCCAGGTGTACTTGCACCCAGGTGGGCCATCCCATGGCCCTCTCCCCACCTTGGTCTACCACTCAGGGTAGGTGAGACTGGCTAGGTGAGGGGTGCAAATGTAAGCCTCAGCAGGACAGACACTGCATGTTTGTTGAATGAATATCTGAGTAAGATGTATTGAATACTTGTTCTGTGCTGGGCACTGCAATAACTATTTCATATCCATTCTCTCATCCCATCCTCTTGACCACTCTGTGAGATGGCTTCTTATCATTTCCACAGCGCACATGAGGAAACCAGGGCTTAGCGGGGTGGAGAAAACGGTCTAACGCCACTCAACCAGTAAGGGGTGGAGACCCCTCCACTCCACAACCTGTGCTGTCTAACTGGAGGATCATTCAGCCTATCTTTAAAAAAAGGAAAGGGGGGCCATGTTCAAGCAGCATTATTTACAACAGCCAAAAGGTGGAAGCAACCCAAGTGTCCATCGCTAGATGAATGGATAAACACATGTGGACTATCCGTACAATGGAATATTACTCAGCCTTAAAAAGGAAGGAAATACTGTCACGTGCCACAACATGGATGAACCTGGAGGATATTACGCTAAGTGAAATACGCCAGTCACAAAAGGACTAATACCGTATGATTCCACCCATGTGAGGAAACCAGAGGAGTCAAACTCATACAAGCACAAAGTAGAATGGTGGTTTCCAGGGGCTGGGCTGGGCAAATGGGACGTTACTGTTTAATGGGGACTGAGTTTCAGTTTGCGAAGATAAAAAAAGTCCTGGAGATGGATGGTGGTGATGGATGCACAACAATGTGAACGTGCTTGATGCCAGTGAACTCTAGAAAATGGTAAATTTTATGTTAGGTATATTTTATCACAATTTTTAAAAAGGGGGAGGAGGGAGTGCAGCTAAGCAGTCCCCCCTTAAGGAATGAATTCAGAGGTTCTAGAAAGTACAAGTTGGGGGCCTAATATTGCACTACTTACCTGTCACTGTTATGCTAGGTCTAGAGTCAGCAGATCTGGGTTCAAGTTCTGCAACTTACAGACTGTGTGACCTTGAGTAAGCCATAGCTGCTTACTGCTCCTCCCAAGAGTAGAACAGTGATACCCGCCTTGAGGTGACACTGTGAAGCTAGATGTGATTTTACTACCATTCTTAGGAGCAGTTGTTAAGTGCTTGCTCTGGACATTAAAATAATCCTATTTGTGGGGTAGGGCCGATTCTCCCCATTTCACAAAAGCAGAAACCAAAGTTCAGAGAGGTTAATTGACTTGCCCAAGATCACACAGCTAGGAGATGTTGGAATCTGACATTGACCTGGTCCACCTGACTAAAAGCCTGGGTCACAACACTGGGTGATAAAGCCTCAGGAAATATTCCAGTAACCTCTGGAGCTGATCTACACCCCATTATTCAAAAACGGGACACCTAGGAGCCAATCTGGGCTCCACATTCACGGTTCTATTAACAAATACAGAAGCGAGCCAGCCTTGTCTATTCCTTGCAAATAAGAGAGCTACTTCTGCCACTAACTCCTTAGAAAGCATTTCTCAAACTTTCCCCCAATCACAGAAGAGGCACGTGCACCCAAAGTGGGCCTGCACAAGCATGAAATTTCATTATTTCATGGTTTCTCTTAATAATCCATATGAATTTCACACCCTCTACAATACATCAGGGTTGTTTTTTTCTAAAAATAATGTTTCCCGCCCTCCCCAAATAATTTTTTAAAAAGATTTTCCAGGAAGATGCTCCATGGTTAGCCAAAGCCTTTCAATTATATACATATATATATACACATATATGTATAGTCACATACCACATAACGACATTTCAGTCAATCATGGCGCTCCATTCAGTCAATGATGGTGGCTCCATAAGCTCAGTGCCGTAGAGCCTAGGTGTGGGGTAGGCTGTACTGTCTAGGTTTGTGTAAGCACACACTATGATGTTTGCACAATGACACAACTGCCTAATGATGCATTTCTCAGAAGGTATCCCCGTTGTTAAATGACATGTGACTTTATATATATATATATTCCCCATATGGTTGGGGCAGGGGACCCATCACTTCCACAGGATTTTCTGTCCCCTTATCCCAATCTCAAACTCTAGGCCGGGGGTGACAAGCTCAAATGCCTCCAGGAACCAAGCTGATAAAGTGAAAGATGTACATAGACTATGGCAATAGAGAGTGGTGTGGCCTATGGCAAACTAGAGATCACATGCTTCATTTAAAGAGGGCAAATGCTACTCAATTCCAATCTACTAACCTCCTATGGGAATGAAAGCCCTTCCAGATCTCTGGTTTTTCAGAAGAAATCAAAGACCCAGAGTTTTACTTGAAATCTCTCCACTTTTAAATATTAGCAACTGATCGAAAAATCTTTTTAAAAAACCACAGTGAGCCAAACATACCTGTGGGCTGGTTTGGGCCATGGGCCACCAGATTACAAATGCTGCTCTGCATATGACTGAAAATAATGCCCACTCGCTTTTGCTTTCCTTGAGTTTCCTTCCAAATTGTCTCAAGATATCTTGTCATTTCAACAGCAGAGCTGGAGCAAGTAATTCCCAAACACTGAAGTGAGGTCTCCTTAGAGGCCTATCTGGCTACAAAAAGTTATACTGAAGGTGTAGGTATTATTAATGATCAACACATTGATAATGATAAATAATAATTAAAAATTAAGGGGGCTGGCCTGGTGGCATAGTGGTTAAGTTCGTACACTCTGCTTTGACAGCTGGGTTCACCAGTTCACATCCCAGGCATGGACCTACACACGGCTCATCAAGCCATGCTGTGGCGGCATCCCACATACAAAATACAGGAAGACTGGCACAGCTGTTAGCTCAGGGCCACTGTTCCTCAAGCAAAATGAGGACGATTGGCAACAGGTATCAGCTCAGGGCCAGTCTTCCTCTCTCTCTCTCTCACACACACACACACACACACACACAAATTAATAAAGAGACCTCCCCAAGTGCCCTTAGTGCCAGGATCTCCCACACCCTGCCGGAAGCAGAGTTCCCCTCCATGTGTGGCCCGCGATGGCCACCAGGGGGTGCTCTGGGCTCTGTCCCTCAGGGAAGTCTTTTCATTTGTATGTGACAGGCTGCAGGAAGAGGAGATTATTCTAATTGGAGATTTTCTCTCTGAGAAATAAATTGTGCTGAAAGGAATCATGTCACTGGCTTCCCTAGGCTCTGCCAGAATTTATACACTCCCTGGGGCTCTTGGAAGCCAAGACTAGGAAGCCTGGATGCCTGTACCAGCCCAGCCCCCTAAGGTTACACCCTGCAAGCCTTGTAGGAAAGCCCAGGGCAGGCTTCTAAAAGAGAACAACTGGGGCCACTGGGCCCTTTCTGCTGGAAACTGCCCTGCTTTTGACCTAATAAGACAACCACAAACAATGGATGTGCTGGGCCTCTGCTCCCCCTTATGCCAACTTCTCTCAAAGAGCTTAATTAGTTAACAATGGATTCAGGCCCCACTGCTCCTGGGGTGGCGAGTTAACAATTAGAAACTCCATCTATACTGTAACTAAAAATAACAGCACTGTGACAATAAAACAGAAGTAGGCATCAGGAAAGAATTGCCAACCACAGGCTGGTAAAGGGAGAGTAATGCACACGGAGCACCTCAGACTGCTGCTCTGGGGAACCCAGCCATCTCAGGGGAAGCCCCTTGCCACAGGCAAGGGCCCCTGCAACCAGGTGTCAATGCCGCTTGCGTCTCCCCTCCCTCCACTCCAGCCCCGCCATCTTGTGCCTGCCTGTTCAAACCCATCTGTACTAGGCGGAATTGAGTCTCTCAGAAAGCTATGTTCAAGCCCTAACCCCTGGTAGCCATGAATGTGACCTTAGTTCGAAAAAGGGTTTTTGCAGATATAATTACTTAAGGGTCTCGAGATGAAATAATCCTGGATTGAGAGTGGGCCCCACATCCAATGACGGGTGTCTTTATAAGAGGCAAGGGGAGGGGGATTGAATAAAGAACGCAAGGAAGAAGGCATGGGAAGGTGGAGGCAGAGATGGGAGTCATGTGGCCACAAGCCAGGAAACACCAGGAACCACTAGAAACTGGAAGAGCAAGGAAGGATCCTCCCCTAGAGCCTTCCCAGGGAGCACAGCCCCACCAACACCTTGATTTCCCACTTCTGGACTCCAAGACCGTCAGAGAATAAATTTCTATTGTTTTAAGCCACCAAGCTTCTGGTTATTTGTTATGGCAGTCACAGGAAACTAACTTACCAGCCTTGCCATAGCGCATTATGGTCAAAAGTTTATTAGCTGCATGATTTGGGCAAGTCACCACATCTCTCTGAGTCTCAGTTTCCCCATCTAAAAAAACGGGAAAATAACAGTCCCCATTTTTTGTCTGGTTGTGGTGAGGATCACAATGCATGGAAGGTATCGGGCGCATGGAAAATGCTCAACAGATGTTGACCAATCCCTTTTGACTTGTGCCATGTTCCTTGTTGCAATACACTGCCCCGTCCTCTGTTTGCAGAATTCATCCATTTAACAAGTTCTAAGCACAGGGAAACTTAACAGTTTATTTAGCTGCATATGTCATAAGGGTAATAAATGTGATTCAGGGGCCTAGAAATTAATTTTAGGCTGAAAAAAGCCCCAAGTGGCATGGATAAACCTATCCATTTTTCAGGTCTGGGGTTTGCCCGGGTGTCTGGAACTCAGATCTCTGAACCCTCGCTGCTCTCCTTCATTCTCCTGAGGTGGCACAGGCAGGGGACTGGGATTACTTATTCTGTAATCATGCTGAAGGTCCTAAAGTGAGAGGCCTATCTTGTTGACCCTTACATCAACCCTCTATCCCCTCACTGCCCCCCAAAATACCAAACACAGGGCGCGGAATTACACCAGCCCCCGCAGGAGAGCCTCAGCAACCATGGGTGGCCTGATCCCCCTGGTGGGGCTGAATCTGGCTGTGCTGTTTTCTGCACTCTGGGTCATCTTCAGGGGGTGACCAGGTCAGGCTGCAGTCCTCGCACTGGCTTCCCGCCTTTAGGCTCCTCTGAAGCAGGCAGGGATGTGATGATTTTACACACACTGCTGGAGACCTACTCTACACCTCACTGTTTTGCAAAACAGCAAGACCCAGGAGGGGCAACTTAAATGAGCAGGTGTGTTCCGGGGTCAGCACCTGATGACCCCAGGAGAGAAAAGCTATATACACCTTCCACGGTCATGGGCTCTGAAAACTCTCCCACTTGACCCTAAATGGGCCTGTTTTCATCCCACCGTGTCTGAAATAATAATAAGGCTTTACACATGTCACTTTGCTGAACCCTCACGACCCACAAGCATGCATTCTTACTATCCGCATCTCATCAAGTCCCCAGGGGCACTGAGCTGGTTAAGGGATGGCTCAGGGGGGCCAGCCTGACTCCAGAACTTTTGGTCTTAAAAGATAACATCTGTTTGGATAATGTATTCAATTTAGAATTTTTTTTTTTTTTTTGAGGAAGATTAGCCCTGAGCTAACATCCATGCCCATCTTCCTCTACTTTATACATGGGACGCCTACCACACCATGGCTTACCAAGCGGTGCCATGTCTGCACCCAGGATCCAAACCGGTGAACCCCAGGCCGCCGAAGTGGAACGTGTGAACTTAACAGCTGCGCCACGGGGCTGGCCCCTAGAATTATTTTCTTTCCTATTATATTTGGGTTTTGATGAGAAAACAATACAATTGATGTCTTTTTTTTAGCATTAAAAAAAGATACCTGAAAGCAATGGTCCCTCACTCTCTCTTCCAGCCCTTTAATTTCATTCTGCCCCACAATTCCATGTAGCCCCATAATTCCCTGCAGCCCACAATCCCATGTAGTCCCATAATTCCATTGCAGCCCCATAATTCCATGCCATCCCATAATTCCATGCTGTCCCATAATTCTGTGCAGTCTCATAATCCATGCAAGAAGAAAGGTGGCTGTCTACAGTGAGCTCTGACAGCCAGGGGAGCATGATCTCATGAGAAAGAGCCTGGTATCACCTTAATTAGCAACGACAGCTGCGAAATCACCTTGCAAAGGGATAACTGACAAAGACCCTCCCACCTCCAGTCTCGGTGGTCACTCCCCACTTAGGCCCAAGTCCTTCACAACCTTGCAAGGCACCTGGTCGTTTTCAAATCATTTACCATCGATGTGAGGACTAGATCTGCCCCTAAATAGCAAAATGCCCTCTTGTCCTCCCATCAGGAGCCCAGTTCCCTGAGTTCTAGTTGAGTGTAGGTTCTTCTCGGAGGGATAGCATGCAGGGCGATCCCATCTGACTGTGAAAGACTGTGTCCGCCAATTAATGGTTGCCAATCCAAGAGGGAAGAGGGAAAAAGATGATGTACTGGATTGAACAGTGTACCCCCGCCGACATTCACGTGACTCCAAAACCTCAGAATGTGGCCTTATTGGGAAAAGAGGTCTTTGCAGATATAATCAAGTTAAGATGAGATCACACTGGATTTGGGTGGACCCTAATCCAATGACCGATGTCCTTATAAGAAGAGAAGACACACAGACACACAGGGAGAAGACAGGCAGCCAAGCGAAGATGGAGGCAGAGATTGGAGTGATGCAGCTGCAAGCCAAGAACACCAAGGATTTCCAGCAACCACAAGAAGCTGGAAGAGACAAGGATTTTCCCCTAGAACTTCAGAATGAGCGTGGCCTTGACTTCGGACTTCTAGCCTCCAGAACTGTGAGAGGAGAAATTTCTGCTGTTTGAAGCCAGTTTGCAGTACGGTACTTTGTTCTGCTAGCTAGCCCTAAGAAAATAATACAGATTTCAATCGCTAACCTGAAAGAGGGATGGGGGAAGCTGAGAGGTGGGGAAAGAGCTTGGGAAGGGTGGGGAGCTGGCCAAAGACAGCCTGGCTTTCCTCTGACTCTTACCTGAGAACAGCTAATCTTTCTCCAAGGGCTTACTAGCAACCCGAGGTGTTCATTACCTCATTGTTCCTCAAAATAATTCAGTGACATAGGTACCTGTTATTATCCCCATTTTACAGTGAGGACACTCAGGTTTCAATCAGTTAAGCACTTCAGAAGGGCCAAGAACTATAGAATCTAGTACATGTAGTCCAATATCCTCATTTCACATACAGGTAAACAGAAAGGTGGAACGACTTGCCCAAGGCCACACAGCAAGTAGCTAAGAACAGAAACCACAAGTGAACTCAAGGGTCTCGTGTCTTGATTTCTTGTTCTTCCCATTACATACAGGCCAATATCCTGCACCTGCAGCAGAATAAGTGTCTCGAAAGAAGAAGGTCACTGAAGGCACCTCAATGCCAAATCCCAAAGGGTTTCACAAAGTCAGGGAAGAACATGGTTTTCTTAGTTACATTTTTACAAGATGCTAGAATCTCCTTTCCTTTCACAAACTAAATTAAGCAGGATGGTCATTTTGGTTTGAATCTAAATCCAGATCCCTCATGGCAAGTTTTCAAGGTCCAGAGGAGCTCTCTCGGACCTGCTGAAACCACAGGGTCACACTGAGGTACTCTCGTCAGCACAGCTGCAAGGACAAATTCAACTTTCAAACAGTCTGCCCTCGGCCCAAGAGGGCAGTGGTTAAGCTCGCATGCTCCGCGTCGGCAGCCCGGGGTTTGCAGGTCCAGATTCTGGGTGTGGACCTATCCGCTGCTCATCACGCCATGCTGTGGTGGCATGAAAACAGACGAAGACTGGCACAGATGTTAGCTCAGCAACAACCTTCCTCACACACAAAAAGTTCTGCCCACAAAAAAGAGTGAGCTAGACTTACAGGTATAGACACAAAAAAGAAAGCCTTAACGGACAAAAGCAAGTTGCAGAACAGTATGATGCAATTTTTAAAAAATTATGTATACAGGAGGGTGAGGGGAAAGCTCCAGAAGTATATTCACCAAATGATTAACAGGGGTTACCACCAAGGTGTAAGAATTGAAGAGGGGGCTGGCCCCGTGGCCGAGTGGTTAAGTTCACGCGCTCCGCTGCAGGCGGCCCAGTGTTTCGTTGGTTCGAATCCTGGGCGCGGACACGGCACTGCTCATCAAACCACGCTGAGGCAGCATCCCACATGCCACAACTAGAAGGACCCACCATGAAGAATATACAACTATGTACTGGGGGGCTTTGGGGAGAAAAAGGAAAAAATAAAATCTTTAAAAAAAAAAAGAATTGAAGAGAGGGACGTTTTCTAGCCTATAGCTATGTTTAATTTCTTTTTACATTGATCATGTACCACTATTACTTAAAACTTTTATATCGATTATTTTCAGAAAGCAAATGTTAGGATGCAAAGCTACCTTACAATGAAATATCCAGAATAGGAAAATCCATAAGACAGAAAGCAGATAGGGGGTTGGGGGAAATGGGAAGCACCTGCTAACGGGTACAGCGTTCAGTCTGGGGTGATGAAAAAGTTCTGAACTACACAGTGGTGGTTGCACAGTATGGTGAACGTGCTTAATCCCACTGAACTGTGTACTTTAAAACGGTTAAAATGGGGCTGGGCCCGTGGCCGAGTGGTACGGTTTTGCTGGTTTGGATCCTGGGTGCAGACACGGCACCGCTTGTCAGGCCACGTCGAGGCAGCGTCCCACATGCCACAACTAGAAGGACCTACGTCTAAAATATACAACTATGTACGGGGGAGATTTAGGGAGAAAAAGCAGGAAAAAAAATACATATTGGCAACAGTTGTTAGCTCAGGCGCCAATCTTTAAAAAAAATAAAATAAAATGGTTAAAATGGTGAGCCAGCCCTGACAGCCTAGTGGTTAAAGTTCGGCGCTCTCATCACTTCAGCAGCCCAGGTTCATTTCCTGGACACAGAACCACACCACTCGTCTGTTACTCGCGATGATGTGGCAGCAGCTCACACAGAACTAGAAGGACTTATAACTAGAAGATACAACCATGCACTGGGGGCTCTGGAGAGGAAAAATAAATAAAATAAAAAATAAAATGGTAAATCTTATGTGTATTTTACCACAATTAAAAAAAATATTTATTACAGGGGCCAGCCCCATGGCCAAGTGGTTAAGTTCACATGCTCTGCTTTGGCAGCCCAGGGTTTCACCAGTTCAGATCCTGGGCACGGACATGGCACCACTCATCAGGCCATGCTGAGGTGGCATCCCACATGCCACAACTGGGAGGACCCACAACTAAAAATATACAACTATCTACTGGGGGCCATTTGGGGAGAAAAAATAAAAAATAAAAATAAAAATATATATACTACAAATGAAAGAAAGAATGGATTTTTGATAAAAGCCAAAACCTAGACGTCTGGAGACTGAGTTGCTCTGGGGACAGTCTCCAATCCCAGGGGCTCTGGTTACCAGGAGCCACCATGTGCAGCAGCCTCTGAGGTCCCAGAGAAAGGGAGAGAAGGAAAGAAGATGTCATCTTTTTGCAACACAAATCAAAGATCGTAACTGGTCAGTCCTCAAGGGCACACCACCCCTGCTCAGGAACACAAGTCACTGAATGGAACTCGGGGCAGCAGGCATGGGCTGAGAATTCTGTCTTGGACTCACATTCCTGAGCTATCTTTTATTTCTTAGCCGGTGCAAAAGAAACCCCACCATCTGAGAAGAGAGAACAGAGAGACCTAAGCGTGCAGCCCGGAAAAGCCGCTTACCTTCTGTGACAACACTCTCACTGTGAAAGTCAGTCTTGGGTTCAAAATCTTTTCCGGGTCTCCAGGAACTGTGAGGGGCTGATGGCCTCGCAGACAGCCAGGAACTCCTCTGCTTTGGAAGAGACGATTGGTCCACTTCCCCCATACAGGCACTTGGCCACACAGCACTCAGAGGCTGGCAGAGGCTCCGATTTTCCTGGGACTCTAAGCAGCCCTGTCTACCTAATTTACAAGGTGTTTAGCCTGAAAAGCGCCTCCTCAGGCAAAGATCAAGAAAGTAAATATCTCTAAAGACAGGCAAATTCAATAAATGAGCTAAGTGGCTAGATTATACAAAAAAGATGGGCGAGCCCAATGGTAAATACATACTCAAGGAGACAGTGGGGAGTGCTGGGAACTGAGGTGTATGAGGTCACCTGCTACTCACGTCCTGCTGGTTGTAGCCAGTCAGGAACACGGGTCAGGATAGCCAGGATATTTTAATACTGTGCAGGCGAAACACAACACCTAGAGGCTAGATTTGGCCCAGGGACTGCCAATTTGCAACTTCTGTTCCAGGACCAAATCCATTGCTTGTCCTGTAAAGAAATCCCCAGCAGTCATCTTACTACCTTCTCCCTAAATGTAGGATGGCCTCTGAGAAGGGAGAAAACTGCTTTCCCTAAAGCCGCCAAAGAAGCAGGATGGCGTAGTGGGTGAGCTCATGGACGGCCCCACTGAGCAGCATGTGTGGTCTTAGGCAACCTTAACCTGTAGGTTACTTAACCTATCTGTACCTCAATTTCCTCATCTGCAAAAAGGGGATAATAAAAGTACCACAGAGGGTTGATGGGAGGTTTAAATGAGTTTATATATAAAAAGACACCTACGACAGCATATAGTAATTGAGACGCATTAACATGAGCGGCCACTGAACCCCATGGTGGGGATGGCGGGAGGGAGGCTGGGCTCCTTGAAATGTGTCTAAGCCTCCACCCCAGGCAGCCTCCACACCATCAAGGGGCTTAGGCTGGATCCAGCCTCAGACACCCATCAGGCAGGTATAGGTGAGAGATGGGAGGGGCCGAGCCCCATCCCTGCAAAGAAATCTGAGCAACCATGAACACTGCACGGAACAGATCAGAGACACAAAGCTACTTTTAAAGTAAAAAAAGGCTTTCCACGAGCACAAAACAACACTTCCTCTTAAGATGAATGTGTTTTTGACTCATTTACAACATTTTGGGACCCTAATACTATTAACAGTTTTATTATTGATGAAAATTCCTTGTTTTTACTTTATAGGACTCAGACGAAAAAAACAGCCACATGATAGAATTCTAAGGTTTCCTTCAGGAAACCCAATATACAAAAATCCATGCCACAAGATCAGGGGTCCAGGAACAGGCTCAGGGGGCCAAGAACCCCTGACATTCCATGCAAAATTTTGTGTGTATAAGCATACTTTCATAAAACTCTCAAGAGAGGTCAGCAACCTCCCAAAAAGTAAGAATCAATTAAAAAGACCCATTAGGAAATAAAGATTTGCTTTATAGGGATATTCACTACAGCGTTCTTTTACCTGGCAATTTCTCCAGGTTATAAGATTTTCATTTCACAGCACCTAAGGGGGACATACCTGCTAAATTAAGAGAGATGTACTGGATTAATGATTTTGTACACCAGCTCCTTCTGCTGGTGGCACCTGTCAGGCTGCTTGACATAGGCCCCAGTCTCAATCTGCCTAGACCCCAAGAGTTCAGCCCCTGATCACTGAGCACCTCAAGGGCTGGACACTCTGAATATTTCTAGATCCCAGGACCTGATACAATGTTTCCTAAATGAACAAATGAACGAATTAATAAGTCCTGGGTAGAGTTTGCAACTCTCAAAGAGACTTTTTCCAACCCCAGCAGGCAGCTGAAGTCACTTGGGAATCAGACATAGGAGAAAGAAGCCCACATGCCTCCAAGGGCTCACACCAAAAGGCCTTAGCAATGCGGAGACAGGAGGCAGATCCGTGTGGTGGTATACACACGGGAGCTCTGGAGCCACTGCTGGGTCCTCATCCCGGCTCCCCTATCTAGCTGCTCTGTCACCTCAGGCATGTCCCTTAACTTCTCTGAGCCTACTTTCTCATCCGTTAAGTGCAGATAATTAGGGTACCTTGCCTAGCACTGGTACCTGACAGGTAGTTGTGTTTTCAACAAATGTTATGATTGTGATTACTACAGGACAAGACCTCCCAATGTATTTCCTGGGAAATAAAACACACGGCACGTTTGCACTCTGCCTGTAGCAGCCTTCCCCATCTGAAGAACTCCTATGCAGCCTCTAAGGCCCAGGTCAAATTCCCTGTGCATAACTGTCCCAGAGCCCTGGCCCCTGGTATAGCTGATAAGTGTCCCCTCACCCCACTTCCATGCCCTGAGTACACACAGTATGCTCAGTGGCACTTGATTCCCCGTCTCCTGATTTCTTCACCCGCCTGCTCCCCTGCCAATTGGTGAGCTACCTGAGGGCAATGACCGTGCCCTCCTGCTTTCTGTTCCCCCAACGGCCAGCACAGCTGGTGCTCAGTGAGAGTTTGCTCAATGAGTGGGCTCCATTTGGAGACCTCTGAACCTCGTGTAGCCACATGGCCCACCTTAGCTGGCCACCTGGAGGACCATCAGGATGTACCAGATGCTCACATGAAACAGATGCATGCTTCAAGGGAAGGCAGCCCAGAACAGCAAGTCTTCCTGAGCAGGACAGAGGAGTCTGTCCCCAAACCCAATGACAGTGCTACGAGCACACCTGTAACACTGCTGGTGACGCTTCTGATTTCTCAGCAAGTGCTGAGAGAGAACTCATTGTCAACCAGAGCCAACTTCCCCCAAGCTTCCCATGCAGCTTGCAGTGGTGGCCTCTGCTTAGACACTCCAGATGGGCTTGCTTGGCCCAGAGACCCCAGAGGCCCCGCTGCGCCTCGACTTACCCCCGGCCAGTCTGCACCGAGCCACCCTGAGCTGAGCCGCCCTTGGGAAGCTGCACTTTGGAACAGAACCTGCCGGCCCTCAGCTGCCCAGCCCCAGATGTGACCCTCTGCCCACCTTCACACCCTCCAGGAGTGCCTGGGGGTCCTCGATGCCTTCGGGGACACACTTCTTGTTTTCCGGGAGGGATTCAAGTTTCTCCACCAGAGCTTTCAGGCCCTTCAATTCAAACTCGGTAAGGTGGGTCCATTTAGCTGAGACCTCGGTGGTGGGAGAGCCGGTGGGCGTCTTGGGGTAGTCTATGGGCACCGTCGTGGACTTTACACTTTCCTCTGACTCATTAGACAAAGTCCTTTTGAGGAACCGCATGGCAGGTGCTTTGGGCTTCTTCCCAGGGGCCTCCTGGTCCTCAGAAGGGGTGCTGGTGGGTGAGGCAGGGCCATCGGCGGGCGGCTTTGGTGCCTTATCTGCACCTTCCTCCTCCTCCTCCTCCTCCTTCTCCTCCTCCTGCGGCTGCTGCTCACAGGACTCCTCCTCCATCTCCAGCCAGGAATCAGATGAGAAGCCGTCTATGCTGGGCTTCCTTGGGGCATCTACGGGGGGCAGGGGTAAGGGTCATAAGAAAGACTGAGGTGACATCCTAAACTCCCTGCTGGAAGTCCCTGGGACCTCTACTCACTGCACCTCCACTGTACTCTGCAGATGGAGCGTCTTTTCACAGTTCTATGGTCTATGCCTCCCTCAGCCTCTAGAAAGGCTGGGTCAGTCAGACATAGGTTCAAATCCCAGCCCTGCTCCTTCCCAGCTGTGTGTACCCAGATAGGTTGCTTCACCTCTCAGAACACACCTGGCATTTTATTTTTCAATATATAAATATAAGGCAAAAAGAGCACATATTATATATGATTCCATTCATATGGAACATCCAGAACAGGGGGAAATCTATAGACGGAAAGCAGATCACTGGTTGCCTAGGGCTGGGGTGTGGGGTGGGATATGAGATAAGGAGATGATAACTCAAGGGTACAGGTTTCTTTCTGGGATGACGAAAATGTTCTAAAAGTTGACTGTGGTGACGGTTGCACAACTCTGGGAATATTCTAAAAAGCACTGAATTGTACACAGTGAATGGGTGAATTGTATGATATGTTACTATATCCCAATGATGCTGTTTAGAAAATATAAGGCAAAGAACACTTCTGAAGGTTCGTTGTGAGGATTAAGTAAGGCGTCACCAAGCATGGTTTGGCACACAACTAGCATTCGATCAAGGAGGTGTCTCCCTAACATCCCCCCTTCTCTTTGGGGGCAAGGAGAAAAGAGTGACAAGACAATTTAAGAAAAGAGCGGGTGCCAATGACCCAAACACTGCCTCCAGATTTCCTCTCCTGCCTGGAAATGGAATTGGAAACATTCTTCTATGGCCCTAAATATCCACACGAGAGAAGTGACCCTTCGTTTCCTGGTCCTGGGGACTGTCACAAAATCAAGCCTCTGGTCCCCACAGGAATGTGTAGCTACTGCAACCACAGTAGCTATGACACTCTTTCAGAATCATTTCCCATCTCGGATCAGGCTGGGAGCTTCAGAAGAGCAGGTTGTAGGGTTTCAGTATTTTTCAACACCTGAATATCGCATCATCTGACAGGAATGAGACTTACAATAGACCCCCCCAGACAAAACTGAATTTCCAGAAGGCGAATGAGCACTTCCCAATAAAGACCCCAGCAGAAACATTAGTTCCCATCATCTGCTCGGCCTGAAACCCCTGAAGTCATTAAGGAGGGGAGTCAAGGGAAGGAAGGAAGAAGGCTTACAGTGGGGGGTAAAAAAAAAAGAATCTGAAGATCCCGGAAATTGCAAGAGAAATCACGCAGACCCTAAAGGAGATAGACCGATGGCATTTTTCTATCCCGTGATGAGAAAGATGCAGTGAAGGAGGCACAGCAAGTGCAGCCCCGGAAAACCCCTCAACAGGAACAGCAGAGGAGAGACGGAGAAGCACGTTCCTCCTACAGATCGCTCTTTGGGGCTGTCACAACCAGATGCAACTACGGGGAGGGCGTCTGCGAGTCAAGATTCAAGGACTGAGCCATTCTAGGGGGACGATGTCCCTTTAAGTAGGGCAGGGCGCTGCAGCTGCGGCTATAAATGTGCTCTCCCTGCCACTGTCAGAACCACCCACTGCTCTGCCAAGCTTGTCTCCAGCCCCGGTCACCCCTCCCTCTGGCTTAAAGCTGGCTTGGGATTTTGGAGACTGGTTGCATCTCATGGGCCTGCTCCTATATAGACAAAAACCCAAACCCCGGTGCAGGAAGAAAAAAGTTAGCTGGTGGCCAGGGAAGAATAAAAAGAACCAAGATTCTTTGCTCCGTGGGGATCTATGCCCAGGACCGGCCCCTCCCCACATCTGCATGGTCACCAGCGAGAAGGGAGGATGTTGGGGTCACGATTTCATTTTCTTGGACTCTGTGTTCTAAGGGAAGAGCTGACAAGAATGGCTTCCCCTTCTAAGGGGTCTCTAGGATCTGCCCAACACTCTGGCTCAAAAGAGTTCCTGAACCCAAGACTCCCAAAGGCCCACTGAAACAATTTCTGCCCCAGCTGAGCAGTCAAGGCGGTCGGGCCCGAGGTTCACTCACCAATAAGCATTGATTCTCTCTGGTATTCCTGAGTGAGGTAGGACCGCTGGGTCACACAGTACACGTATCTCTCCAAGACATACCAGCACATCTCATAGTAGAAGGGGTAACGGAATTTGGGCTGCACCTGAAAGCAAAGACCCAGGGGCAGAGATCAGCTTCTGGAGGGCAAAGGGGATCAGAGGGAGAGAATTAGGGGATGGGAGGAGTTCCTTGGGGGGAAGTTATTTTCATCATCTTAGCAAGAGTTCAAATGGTGTGAGGGAAAAATGGGGGTGGGCTGGAGGGAAGGCAAGAGGGAGGCACTGGACAGGACAAGATACCAGTAGCATGCACAAATGAGGAAGAGACCTATGTGAGAGCATCATTTCAAAGTTCCCTGAGCTGTGCACAGGGGAAGCTGGATGGGGTCCGCTTTGTGCTTCTGTGAGATGCAGAGAAACAGAGTTGTCCCCTGCCCTGCTGACAGAGGGTGCGGGTACCTGCAGATGCAAGCCACTGCCTGATTCTAGCTACAACAGACGGGGGCTAGAATTCTTGCACAGACTCTACTACCCCTTGAAAAACAGAAATCAACCTCCAAACCTTACCCATTTGCAGACAGGCTATCAAGCATCTCCTGTACTCTAGGAGGAGGCCACACCAGGCACACCAATGACAAAGGAGGGGTGTGGCCTCTCCTACCTCTAGGGCGGGGACTCAGAGGGGTCCACCTCCGGCTCCTCCTCCACAACCACCTAGCACTGCCCAGCCTGTGTTCCCACAGAAGACTCCCTCAGACACAAGTTCCCAGTGTGACCTGGGACCACCCTAACACACCCCAGGGTCTGGAGCAGGAATCCAGGTGGAGGTCCCCTTTTGCCTATTCCTTCTAGGGAAGGATAGGTGCAGAAGGCTTTGCGCATCAGAACTGTGAGAAGGGCTGGGCCCCGCGGGGATTCCGATGGGTGGCAGCGAGGGGTCTATACGGATGAGATGGCAGCAAAGGATGGGAAGGAAGCAATACCACTGATGGCCCTGGCACAGATGAACCTTCCAGAAACTACATCCTGAGGGCGCAAGGGAGGAATGCAGGTGATAGGAGGGTGGTCTCTGTGTCCCACCGCTGGGCCCAAGGCTACACATGGATCCTGCACATCCATACTCACCCCTGGCCTGCTCACTTGCCCTCTCACCAAGGGTGTGTCTGCCTCGAGGGACCTCTGCAGAGACCAGAGACCCCTCCTCACCTCTCCTATCCTATCCTCCAGGAACGCAGGAAGTTGGGTGTTAAGCAAGCACACTCTCCCACTTTGTCTGCTGACAATCAATAGGCGACATTCTACAACTGGGATGGTGGCAAACACAAGCAGACAGATCCTCCATCTGCCCCAGAATACGATTGTCCTGCCTCTCTCACAGTGCCCATCTGGAAAAGGCCCCGACTCTGCCCTCTTGGAGAGTCCCAGCTCCTGTCCACCCCAGGCCCCACCGACTCAGCTTCCAGCTGCGAGGCCCTTTACCCACGTTGGGGGCCTCACAATTCCTATCTGCATATTGGGTCCATTTGACCTCCCTGCCTCTGGCAGATGGTATGCTTTGGAATGAGATCCTGGCTGCCGCATGCTTTCAAGCTCCTCGCGGGGATGCATGGAGTTGGGAACATCATCTAGCGGTTTCCTTGGCTCCAGCTACTTTCCCGAGAACCCCAGTTTCATTGCTGGGATAACATTAATCTTTTTGCACAGTCACAGGATCGGTGTCCTCCGGAGTTTAAAAAGGAGTGAGGCTCCTCGTCCTGAGGCAGACCCTGACCTCCTGTGAAGAGGGTTTGGGGGTCTCAGCCCCACCCCGACTCCAGAGCAAGAGCCAAGCCATTTTGAGACAAATTGCCAAAACCTAGAGAGCAGCGAGAGACAGGCGGCCTGCATCTCCCCAGACCCTAACCCATCTCCTGACTTCAGACTCAATTGGTAAAACTCTGAAGTTGCTTTTGACTTTTCAAATTTTGGGAAACCGTCTGAGCCACTCTGCCTTGACGGGCACCATGGTGCCTGAGAATCTTTCTAGATTAGGGAAAAAAAAAATTTTTTTTGGCTGTATTTCAGGAGAGGAAGATAAGCATCCTCTCACGGTTGCTGAACCCAAGGGAAACCAGCTGGGTGGAAACAAATGCTGATGAAGGAATTCAAAGTTTTTCATTTTATTTTTTTATTTTTTTTTTCCAAGAGAGCACCGCAGGAAACAAAATTTGCAAAGAAGTGACTTACAAACGGGTTGTCGCCTTCCACCCTTCGCCTTCAAAAGGTTTCAGCCACATGCCTGGGAACATTAAACACACGATTGCTCAACATTATTTGTTGACAAATTCGGAGCCTCACCAAATTGAGCAGTTCACCAAAAGGCAAGGCAGTCAGAAAGCATGCAATGCTCCCAGCCTGGGGGGTAATCAATCTATCAGCGGGTCTCAGGGGGTCAGTTTGAGTTCCCAAAGGCCCATCTGAGCAGCACCTGGCCGGAGCCCTGCCTCGTAGAGCTGAGTGACCTCAGGAGATAGAACCACAGGTGCTTCAGTGTATCTAAAACTCCCAGGTCTCAAGGACATAAAACACTAAAATATGAGGGTGGGTGGAAGTGTCTTAAAATTTGTTTTTCTCCTGGAAAAAAAAAAAAGTCAATGGAAAAAAAAAAAATCCAATGGTAAGGGAAAGGCGAGAGAAAGGGTAAATTATTTGCAATTTCCAAATCGATTCACTGGCTGAGAGGGAAGGGGCGTGCCGGCATTACCTTTCCTGAGAAGGCTGCTTCACCAGAGCCATTGGGGGAAAAAAAAAGATAAATATAATAAGAGACGGCAATTTAATGAGTGATCAGCTGGAACATCCCTATCCCTTATCAACCTAACTGGAGTGAAAAATATGTACGGATAGTTGTTGAGACGTTATCTTCAAATAATAAACATGCAATACATCCATTCTTTGGTGTAGTTCTGCCACCCCTCTGCATCGCTTCGAACAAGAAGGGGAAGATTTAAACTGCACAAGGGGGCGGGAAAAGGAAACCCCCCAGTCCAGGACACCTGCACCTGTTCGTGCTTGCCTTATGGGCTGCAGGGTGAAATAACCCATCACCCGGCCCAGAGAAATTAAAGTCATGAGAGCAAGACTTGGCTTCCTAAACAGAGGAGAGCTTTGGGGTTCCCCTGGTCTGGATGGGAGGTCCCCCACTTTGGGCCACAAAGGCAAATTCTTGTTCTAAAACAAACTCCCCACCGTGAGGCTTGGAGACTGATGGTTTCCTCTGTCCCACCCCTTGCTTTTGGTTTCCAAGCAAAGCCATGTTTTAGGACTCTTGAAAAACTATTTTTAAATGGCCATAACCTTCTTACGAAAGCTCGCGGGGATGTAAAGAATTAAGCTGTAGTGAGCTGACAAGGAGCCCTGGCATTTTCTCTGCTTCCAGTGCTCTCTCCCCAGTATCTTTTGTCTGCCTTGGCTCCTAAGACATAAACAATTGGGCCTTGTAGCCAAGCCCTCTCCAAAGACCAGAAATCAAAGCAGATTAAACAGCCTGCCACTGCTTCCAGCCCAGCCTGCCCGCCAGCCCCCCGCCCATCAACCTGCTTCAGGGAAACCAGATGGGGTGCCCACTCAGACAACAGGACAGTGGGCCTTAGGGGAGGGGCCCCTGCTGCGTTCATCCCAATGTGGGCGCGATATTCCACAGGAGCTCAGCGGGATGCAGGGTTCCGCTCGATTACTCTCCCTCCCGCCTCCTGCCAAGGGTGGGGGAGGGGGGCTGGGTTCCTAATGGAATGATGGGGCCCAAATCCACTGAGATGTATGATCTGGTTTCTCTGGGGGAGGGGGACGGCTGCCAAGCAAGTTGCAGAAGACTTTAGAAATCTCAGCCTGACTGGCTTTCAGGAATTGCCTGGAAAGTCGCGGGGCTGCCTTCTTGGAGATTTCTCCTTTTCTATCCCACACCTCCCAGTCTGCTCACAAACAAACTGGCCCATTCTTCAGGGCTGGCCAAAGAACAGTTGGCCAGAGCCCCAGACAGCACTTGACCCAGACTATGAGATGACCACTCACACCCAAATGGTTTCTTTCTCCAGAATGCCATGGGCGGCATCCTCCAGAACGCCACAGGAGGCATCCTCCACAACAGGGCTGGGGCTGGCCTCCCCTAGACCAGGAAAGGGATGGTGGGTGGGCAACAGAGAAGCCAGGCGCAGAAGTCCACAAAACGAGATCCAGTCTCTGCAGATCTGGGCACCCCAGGGAGCAAACCTGCCAATCTGAAGAGGCGCATTCCCCCTTGTAGCACACCTGATGGTTGAATGTGGCTCAAAGTGGTCCCCAGGAAACCCCAGGACGAAGACCCTCAACATCAGGACTGTTAAAAAGGTCAGATACGCACATAGTGGCTAAGACTTTGCCTCACTATGCATGTGATTCCATGCAGACCGAGGCCTGAAAACAAGACCAGGAAAGGCAGGGAGCCTGGGCAGGGGGCATCTGCCGCTAAGACGTTCTTTAGGGTCCAGGCACGGCAACACCTCTCAGGGGCAAAAAAGTCATCTCCACAGCTCAGCCTAAGAAGACATGGTGTGGTCTATCCACACAATGGAATATGATTCAGCCATAAAAAGGAATGAAGCACTGACACCTGCTACAACATAGATGAACCCTGAAGACATCATGCTAAATGAAAGAAGCCAGAACCCTAAAGGCTACGTATTATATGATTCCATTTATAGGATATCCAGAACAGGCAAATCCATAGAGACAGAAAGCAGATTAGTGAGTGACAGAGGCTGGGGGAGGGGGGGATGGGGAGGGATTGCTGATGAGTGTGGGGTTTCTTTTTGGGGTGATGAAAATGTCCTGGAATTAGACAGAGGTGATAGCTGCATAACATTGTGAATGTGCTAAATACCGCTGAATTATGTACTTGAAACGGTGAAATTTAAGGTATGGGAATTATATCTCAATTTTAAAAAGAAAATAAATATTTGAATAACTATAAGAAAAAAGAGGAAGAAATGGGCTCTTTTTGCCCCAGTTCCCCACCCTCGGACCTGTCTCAAATGCCTGGGGACCCTTGGTCAAGTTCCAGCCTGGGACAGAGAGCAGCCAATTCAAGTGGCCAGTGCTTTTCAAGGGAAACTCAGGGAGTGGAGCGGAGGGTACACGGCAGGTGTCTGAGCCTCGCCCTGGTCCCAAGGCGGAGGGGTGGGTGAGACTCAATGTCTGAGAAACTGTTAGGGTAGCTGTCAAGGGGAGCTAGGGACCCCCAAGCGGACACTGAGGCGGAACTCAGAGACAGCACCTCGGGGACCCACAGACACTGGCTTCCTCGGGGCTCCACACCACATTTGGGGGCCCCGGGGGACATATGGCCAAGACCTGACCTTCTTTCCAAGGCCCCAGCCCCTCCCCAAACCTCAGCAACAACAACCATGAAATTCCCCCCACTCCTCGCATCCTTTTCTTCATGTGGGAAGAAGGAAGAGGCAGGGTTCCCGACATCTCACGGTGCTTTCTCAAGAGGTACTTCCTCTTCAGCAAGGGGGTTTTGGCCACCACCGGCCTGGAGGTGCACAGAAACCCCCGAGGCCCTGGGTGGGGCTCTTGTGGGCACCCCCTGCCCTGCAGAACCAGGACCAAGGCCCAGCTTGGGACAGGGAGCAGGAGAGAGGGGGACTGTGGAAGACTTCAGAGTGACTTGTCCGCATACCCCGAGCACCCGGCAGAGCTCAGGGGCCGGCATGCCCACGAGGAGAGAAGGAAGCCACCTTACCCGTGTTCTGTCCTCGATCTCGTAGATCCGCAGCTGCATGGGCACGTTAAAGCTGTGCAGGATATTTCCGCCGAATACCAGAGAGTCTACAGGGGTGTAGACTGCATGGATCCAACCTGGGGGGGGAGGGCAAAGGGAGGGTCAGTCACCGGCCCCTTTGGGGTCCCTCACCTACACCAGCATGCAGGAGGGTGCAGGAGGCCCAGGTGAGCACCCAGGGCTGGGATCGAGGATGCTTGGGGCTGCCTGCTGCAGTACGCTGAGGCTCCTGGCTGGCCTAGAGGACTTCAGGCCAGCAGCCACACTGGACCACTGCAGGCAGTGACTCCTGGCCAGCTCAAGTCAGGTGGTGGGCAGCTGGAGACTAGCCCTCGCCTCTTGAGGACCTCAATGACAAAGGCTTCCTCGTAGTGTCGTGGACCTGGCTTCAGCAGCCAACAGAGAGGCAGGCTCTGCCCGCCTCCCATGCTGCCCGGGGAGCTGGAAACCCCTCGCTCAGGCTGTTCAAATGTCCTTGAGCCTTCTCCTGGACATCCCAGGGACCACTGATCTCAGGAGGGGTCACAAAGGATTACTTGGGGCCACAACAAAGAAGTGGTATCTTGCCAGGGCTACAGGACCCAGACGCTTCCCTCTGCCCAAGTCTACCTTCTGCCATCAAAATCCTCCCAGGCCCATTTTCAGGTGGTCTCCTTAGCCACACAAACCTGTAGTCTCACATCAGCTCTGCCCTACAGGCCATATGATGCTGCCAAGTCTCTCTCCTGCTGGCTGCAGCTTCTTGACAGCCTGCGGCATGGCCTTTTCACCTCCCTGAGCTCCCAGACCAAAGCCTGGCACAGGAATCATGAACATGATAACTGAGTGCTACCCCAGTGCCAGACACTGGTCTAAGGGCTTTACACTGGTCTAAGTCATTTAATTCTTACAAAATCCCTAAAAAGCACATTCTATATTCATCCCCAATTTACAGATGAGGAGACTGAGGCACAGAAAAGTCAAGTCACTTATCAGGATTGGAACCCAGGGAGTCAGCCTCCGCTTGATCCATAAAGGCTAGGGACAAAGCAAGTCACCGAATTAACTCACACATCTCAGACTGGCCATATTGTAATTGCTCAACAGGCCTACATGAGGCTCCTAGCTACCGTAATGGGCAGCCCAGAGCTAGAGAGAGGTGGTATTATGATCCACTCCCATTTACAGATGCGGAAACAGAGGCTCAGAGAAGGTAAGTCACTCGCTGAATGAAGTCACAGCTGGTAAGTGACAGCACCTCCGTTTTTCACCATGGTGCTGCACTGCCGTTGCATCAAAGGCTTAGCACAGGCCTGCGAGTCCCAGGAGACAGGCCTGCAAACACAGAGGGGAGGCAAAAAGAGAAATGCAGATAGAAACAAGAGACACGGAGGCAAAGACAGGACAGAGGAAGAGGGCCTCACAGTGAAAGACAGGATCAGCAGAAGGGGAGGGGACAGACGGGGCAATCCAAGATCCCGAGCCAGACACCGCCGCCCCTCTTCTCCCGTCCACTCTTCTCCCGAGCCTGTGCCTAATGCACTGCTCAAAGGAAAATTCCAGAGTCCCCCCTGAGCCCGAGCAGTTCCAGCCTCTTTCCTCCGGTGAGCTGAAACACGCCAGCCCTGAGTCACGGGCACCATGGGCGGCAGGGCTGCCGGGAGCCAAGCTGCCACCTGGGAAGAGAGCTTGGAGGCTGCGAGGCAGTGCTGGCATCTGTGCCGACACTCTGGGCGGCTGGCCCTCCCTGGCTGGGGGCAGTGGGTGGGACAAAGCTGGCAGTCCTGCGGGGAGGGCAGGGTAACACCGCCAGGCAAGTGCACCAGAACGAAGGCTTTATGTAACCTGGTTCTGCTGTTAGCTCCCCTCGTCTCTGGCTCAGTGGCAACAGAGGGAGCTGCTCTGCTGGATAGGTGTGCCCTTGTCGTGTTACCTGGGCGCCCACCCCACCACCTTCACCCGCTCTGTGCAGGATGAGTATGGCTGCCGCCTTTAAAGTCTCGGTTTCCACATCTGCTCCAGCCTCTCCGCCTCAGCTGTGTACCAGCTGATTTTCTCAACTGTACATTTTAATTTTTCCACCAAGCAGAGCTACGCCGTCTACTATTACTGTTGTTGTTACCACCATCGGCGCTATTCAAGCAAGATTTCTGTAGATCTAGGACTGCCAGGTTCAGATGGATGCACATGGTGGGGTGAAGCCTGAACGGGACCAAGAATTCCTGAGTCCTGTTCCTATGCTCCTCGCGGGCCTACCTACCACCCCACAGAAAGCCCAAGTCCGGGAGCCTGGGCTCCAGACTGTCCCCAGCCCCGACCCACCACATGACACAGGGCACTTCTGCTCCTTCTCCTGGCCTCCCTCCGCCTGCGTGAAATGAGGGAGACCACTGCCTCCGTCGTGGGGAACTTGGTGAGCAAGAACTCAATCCATGTAAGCAACTGCCACTGATATTTGTGGGAGACTCGTCCATCACGAGGGCTTTGGAAAGAACGGTGCCCACGTGAACCCACAGTTATCAGCCCTGGACTCGCCCTTCTCTCCTATCAGGTGGAAATGCAGACACATCTGACTTTCATGTGTTACCGTGATGCGTGAGCAAAGAGGGAAACAGAAGAGAGGTGCTGTTTCAAGTAGGGGGCCAGGGAATTTGTACTCCCAGAAATTCGAGGGGTTCTGGAAGCTTCTACCCATTCTCCTCTCCTCCCCAAGCCAGGGCCTCACAGGTGGATCAGGCAGCCTCCCCTGGATTAGAGTTGCTGCCAAGTCCCTTCCCCCAGGCCCCATCTCATCTGCTCCATTAAACGCTTCCCTCAGGAAGAACCAGAGAGTGGAAATGACAGCGTTCGTAAGCCCCTCCATGCCCGCCCTCCCGATGGCATCTCATTCGCCGCACCCCAGGAAGCATGAGAGAGCAGGCGTCCCTGGGCTGGTGACTGGGCTGGGGAGGCTGCTTCCGTACCAGAGTCAGAAACAATATGAAGGCAGTAACAGAGGCTATTCAGGCCAAGTGACAAGGGACAGATTTAGTCGTGGAAGGAAAACAGGCGACCCACAAAACCTACTGACGGGTGTTCTCTGGGACCTGAGGGGCTGAGAAGGCCAGTGGAAGCACATGGACTCTCGCTCACAACCCAGACACTCGGGATTCAGAATCCAAAGGCCCCCCGCCCACATCTGTCTACCTTTGTGGCTGCCACAGGGGTAATCCCAAAGGTCACAGAACGCAGCGGCGCCTCACAGAGGCCCACGGTCTGCTTCCTTCATGAGCACTGATGAACTCCCTGGGCTGGGCCAGGCACCAGGGCTGGGCACTGCAGTGGCCAAGATGAAGTAAGGATGGCCTCTCCTCTCTAGGACCCGGTAGATGGTACCAGGGGCTCAAATTGGCAGGCCAGGGGCTCCCTCAGACCCAGGGGCATGTCTAGTTTGACACACCTGTGTTACAAAAATGGGGAAATTTCACAAGACAATCTGAATTGCTTTCTTCCCTAGAAAAATGAGAAGATGGGTTCACCAGGCCCACTCCCACCTGGCCATAACTGGTTGGAGCTGAGCAGCAATTGCCTGGTTTCCCACAGCCCCACCACCCTCTGCCTCATGTCCAGCTTGCTTTACTACCACCCTTTGTCTGCTCTGTACCCATTTTACAGATGGGTCATCTGAGGCCCAAGTCACGTTACACCATTAAGTAGCTACAAGTTACTGTTTCTCAGACTTGCCAGAGTCTAAGAAATACCTGGGGCTACCGTGAATTTTGGGTCTCGGGTGGTTCTTAATACAAGGCACGGATGGGCAACACTTTCAGGCCAGCCCAAGCCACTGACGCCAGGGTCCTTTCCCAGGTCCCTATACTGGGCTCCACCATCCTGGCTGCTATGTGGCTGTAGAATGGAGGGCATCTGTCTGACATCCTCCCCAGGGCCTTCCACAGCACCAAGCGGGACCTAAAGAAAGTTTATTAAATGAGCAAATAACTCTCCCAAAGTCACACAGCTGAGAAAGTGGACCAGATCCCAGGTCCACTGACTCCCAGGTTAATGGGGAACCAGGTGAGCTCTGAAACCAGACACACCTGGGTTCTCACCCTGCCCTATTACTTATTATTTATTTATTTTTTTAAAAGATTTTACTTTTTCCTTTTTCTCCCAAAGCCCCCCAGAACATAGTTGTGTATTCTAGTTGTGGGTCTTTCTAGTTGTGGCATGTGGGATGCCGCCTCAGCATGGCTTGATGAGTGATACCATGTCCATGTCCAGGATCCGAACCAGTGAAACCCTGGGCCACAGGGCCAGTCACAGCCCTGTTACTTATTAACTGTGTGACCTTGGGCTAGTTTATTCACCTCTCTGGGCCTCAGGAACTTTCTTTATTAAAAAAAAAAAGGGCAGGATTTGGGAGGATGTGTTTCCTGACATGCTTACGGAGAAGGTAAGTAACGTAGATAAAATGTTCATTGCTCAGTAATGTGAGTTCTCATTACTATTAACTGTAGCTCCCCTGGGCTGGTGAAGCCAGGGGGTGAGGCCGAGCCCATGAACGTGGTCAGGGCATTGGCCATAGGTCAGGTCGGGTAAATGAAAAAGATGTCAGCAGCTTCATCCAACTTCCTGTTCCTTCCTTACTCCTAATGATCAGGCTGAATCCTGGTGACTCCTCAACCACTCCTGACCCCGACTCTGTGTGGTCTGGTGAAGCCACTGTTTTCCCACCTTCTCTGCCTCATTGAGGGCTGGCCAGCTCAGCAGGACAAACCCAAGCCCCCTTCTCCAGGTCATCCCAGTCCTCAGTCTCCTTCAACAGTCTTCCTCTTCCAGGCAGCCTTCCTGGACTACCCAGGAGTGAGATCTGAGGAATCAGCACCCCTGAAACACAGCCAGTGCCCAACCCCTTCACCCCCAGACACAAGAAGAAAAAGTTAAACCGTGTCTCACAAAGATACTGTGTTATTTAAAATCTTCCATGGGGCCAGCCCAGTGGCGCAGCGGTTAAGGGTGCACGTTCTGCTTTGGCGGCCTGGGATTCACCGGTTCGGATCCCGGGTGCAGACATGGCACCTCTTGTCAAGCCATGCTGTGGTAGGCATCCCACATATAAAGGAGAGGAAGATGGGCACGGATGTTAGCTCAGGACCAGCCTTCCTCAAAAAAAAATAATAATAATAATAATAAAAATAAATAAAATCGGGGCCGGTTCTGTGGCCGAGTGGTTAAGTTCGCGCGCTCTGCTGCGGCAGCCCAGGGTTTAGATCCCGGGCACGGACATGGCACCGCTCGTCAGGCCATGTTGAGATGGCATCCCACATCCCGCAACTAGAAGGACCTGCAACTAAGATGTACAACTATGTACCGCGGTGGGGGGGTTTGGGAAATAAAGCAGAAAAAACAAAAGATTGGCAACAGTTGTTAGCCCAGGTGCCAATCCTTAAAATAAATAAATAAATAAATAAAATAAAATCTTCCTATCCTATCAGCAGCCATGAGCTTTCACAGAGGCGACGGGGGGGGGGGGGGCTTTGTGCCGGCGTGGGGTAGGGAGAGGGGTGTCTAATGTCACACTGTGGAGATAAAAACCCAGGTCAGAGGCAGGAAACACCAGGATTAGATTCTCCACTTTGATACAGAAAAACTCACATGCACACACCCCAACCAGCACAAATCTCAGATGTGTGTCTATCCATGGCTCAGAGGATGTGGTTGCCCCCGTGAGGACCCAGGGTGGCCATCTAGTTCAGTGACTCCAAAACTCCGGTCCTTTAGTTTGCAATAGTTGGCAACAAAATGAGAAAAATGAAGATGGTGTCGATTTTCATAAAGTCAAAGCCATCAAATTTAAAGTACTGTCCTTTATTCTGGAACTGCGTACTTTCAATTTTTTTAGCGTCAGAATAGTCTTCCTTACATGAAACATCAGAAACAGTAGATGCTGGGTTGTTCTTAAATTAATGCCCATCTTTAGCAAAACTACAAATTAACAACTTTGTATCAGCTCCTAACTTTTTTATTTCATTGGTTCATGAAATCAAAGCCTGGGAACCACATGTACCCCCTGCCTCTGAGAAGGTGACAAATTCCAAGTGTCTCTTTTTCACTTTCCAAAAATCCAGAAAAAAGTCCTAGTGTCTCACTCCTGACCCTGAGAGCCAGAGCCTTTGCAGGGTCCTCCTTGACCCCTGCTAGCCACCGTTCAAATCCACACGTCCTCTGCCTGCCCGCAACACTCACACCCCTACCGTGGTTCAGATGCCGGTTCTCAAGACCTTTTCCAACTTGCTTAAGTCACCAAAAGTATCACCCCTCCCATCCAGGACTGGGGAAAGCAATGAGCCACCTCCCAGTTCTGCATAACGTCCTGAGCCAAGAGGGCCTGGTTCCCAGGGAGGTTAGGAGGCCTGCGCTCAGGGAAAGGAGGAAGGGTCCCAGAGTTCAGCCCCACCCAGCCCCACTGCAGAGACGGGATAGCTGAGGCACACAGAGGGGTAGAGACCAGCCTGAGATCACAGAGAGAGTCAGCAGCAAGGCCAAGAGCACTCTAGAGTTCCTATGAATCCGCCAGGGCCCAGCCCCCACACCTGCAGAGTGGCGTGAACCCATTTCCCAAGGACACCGCCTCCCTTCCGATTCTCCATGGCATATTGCCAGGGTGTGAACCATAAACACTGCCCACCAACTATAATCCCTTCGTGTCCAAGGCAGGGGTCCCTACCTTCCCGAAGCCAAACACAGGCCCAAGAAAAACCTAGGGCCATGGTGACAAACTCACCCTCACTAAACCCTGCCACCTCCAAATCCCAGATTTCCCTAACAGTGAAGTGTCCACCTTCTGCCCGATTTTCTAGAAGAGCCCAGGTGTGCAGGCCCCATCCCCATGGTGGGAACTGCTACCGCAGCCACTCCCCTTCACTTGACTCCACACACGAGTGCTTGATGTCCAGCTTCAAGCCCAACTCTCAGAAGCCTAAGTGTGAGCAGCTTCTCCATCCAGTGGATCTTAGTGGCCTCAAAGGATATGCCTATCCTAAGGTCCAAGCTACCCCTCAGTGGCAAATTCTCTACAGACTCCTTGGGTATACCCATATCTGGACTCTACTTGTATACCTCCTGTGGTGGGGAGCTCACTACCTAGCAGAGCAAGTCATTCCAATACTACTCGGTTATACCTTTTCTTCCAGGAGATAATCTTTCACTTGGCTGACTGCCATTACCACACACCTTCACTTCCTTGGGTAAAACAACCCAGTTCTTCCTTCAAACTCACCTCACCTGTCCAGACCCCTCTCTGTCCAGGTCAACTTCTCCTCTAAAGTACAATAACCAAGAGGAACACAGCCCCCTACATGTGGCTGAACCCCTCACCCTAGACAGTAGGACTGCCACCTCCTTCTTCCTGGGTAAAATGCATTAATTTTACCATTAATGAAAGCTAAGATCACACTCTCTGATTCCTGGGTCACCTGCCACATCCACTAGTGACTCAGCCTACAAGTGGCCAAAAGCCCTCAGTCCATCTCTGAAGAGCTGTAAGCAAATAGGTCTTAGCTCACTCAGTCCTCACAACCACCCTGGGAAGTCTTACTCCCATTTTACAGATGAGAACACTGAGGCACAGAGAGGTTAAGTCATTTCTGTGAAGTCACAGCGTGAAAGCAACAGAGCTGGAATTCAAACTAAGGCCATGCAGGCTGGCTCCAAGCTGGTGCTCTTAATTACCGCCCTCTGCTGTAGTTGTGGAGTTAATTTTTTTTTTGAAGGGGGAGTCCAAGTGCAGGAACTGACGTTGATCCCAATGACATTTCACCTTGTTCTGCAGGAAGGAGGCGGCCACTCCGGGTCCTTCCTGGACAGCACATTCCGCCCCCACATACACCCACATCCCCTGGGTCTGCCCTTCCCCGGGGCCTCCCTCTGAGTCCTCAGGGTAAACGTCCTCCTCTCCCCACAGGCCCACCGTCATCCTCTCACACAGAAATCTCTGCAGGAAGTCCTAGGAAGGCTTCAAACCTCCCCTGAGGGGGAGCCCTGGGCTTTCTCCCAGGGAGAGAATTCTTGCCCTGGGCAGGGAGATACAGGGGAGATGTGAGAGCAGACGGGGCTGTTGTTCCCGCAGCCTGAGGCTGCTCCTCTCATGGACTGCCAATGGCCAGGAGGCACAGAGAAACCCGTCACCTGGCCAAAAACCCTGGCTGAGGCCACAGGGGCACAGCAGACTACTCCGAATGCTGGGAGAGTTGGTGGCCGAGCAAGAGCCCAGTGTCAGCCTCGCCAGAACCTACCGGAAGGGATGAAAAACGTGTAGCCCTGTTTCAGCTCAATTCTTTGGCATCGCTCCACGCGGTCTCCCAGGAAGATGTCGCTCTGTTTGCCTGACAGCACCCACTCCTCATACAGTGCCAAATTGTGCAGGGTTGGAGGAATCAGCCAAAAGATCTTGGGAGGAAAAGAAGGCAATCAGAGGAAGACGCAGGCCAAGGCCTCTAATTTCATCCAGGTTCTACCACAACCCAAGGAGACAGCCCCACTTGCCTGGGAGGGAGCGGGACAGAAGAGGCTCCATCCCCAAGGACCCCCTCCAGGACCGGGCCCAAAGGGTATCTGGGCAGGCTGGGAGGGCTGTGCCACCCTCCTTGGACGCCCCTTGCCTGCCTTTAGGGACTCTCCGTTCCAGCTGAAACACCAGAGTGAGAAGACTTCCTGGACTGGGTGGAACATTCTTTCTCCTGAGCCACAGGCTCGTTGGGGAGGTGGGGGAAGGAGAGGAAGGGGAATTTCCTAAGTTGTATGATAAAGTGGCCCAATAAATAAACCCAGCTTGTGCTCACTCTGGAGGAGGAGAAAAAACATCTGGAACCAAGTGGGATGACTTCCTACCCAGAATTTCTTCCAACGAGTTTGGTTACAACAAATGCACACCCCAACCCAGTGGAGCAGGGTGGCACACACACTCGTATCGTCAAGGAGCACCCACATCTGTGCAGGGACCTCCATGTCCCCACGCAGACGTGCACACAGAAGCAAACACAGCAGGAGCATCCTGAATGCACGCCCCACCTCCTTTCTCTGGGTGATGTCTGTCCCTAACGTAAAATGTTCTTGGAGGCAGGTGGTGCTGGCGACTAGACTTTTAAGTTCAATGGTCTCAGTGCTGGAGCTGAAACTAGAGCCAGGGGAAATGAATGCTGGAGGTCCTTGGGAGCCAAATCTGGAGTTCTAATCTGGCCCAAGGTGCTTAGAACACTTGGGTGGGTGAGCAGGTGTGAACAGATGACCAGATGTGATGCAAAAGAGTGGATCTTGATCTTTCCCTCCAGAAGAAGACAGAGACTGAGGAGGTGGCCCTGAAAGTACTCACAGGGCAACGGCTGGCTGGAGGAGGGGGGCAGGAGGAAGGGGAAAGGTGAGTGAGCCCTCCATGCCCAAACAGCCAAAGATGTACAGAGAGTTAAAGAGACTCGACCCAACTCACCTTCCCACCCCGGAAAACGTGGTACCAAACGGAAGTGCCTCCGAAGTCGATGTGGAAGTCAGTGAAACAACCTTTCACGCTCATCAGACAGTACCTGCAGCACAGAAGCAGGGGAGTAGAAAAAACAATTCAGCGCCTGAACCACAGGAGGTGAGCAAACAGCTTCAGAGATGCTTGACCTGCTGCCCTTTTATAAACACTGACACCGGGGAATTTTCTTTTCTTTTCTTTTCTTTTTTAAATCCAAATCTAATCGGAGTTCCCCATGGGGGAAGCCCCTGCGATCAGGTGACGAATCTCAAGCTTTGGTCACCTGCCCCCAAGGCCGGGGGAGGAATTTTTGTTTTCAGGTGAGGCTGGCAACCCACAGGCCACTTGGTTCGGTTTCTGCTCTGGCCCCACCCCTGCTCCTGGCCAAGTAAGAGGCTTCCTTTCTGCTCCTTCGCAGCTGAGACACCTGTAGTTCCCCCAAGCTGCCAGCCCCCTTGTAGCAGCTGGGCCCCCTGGAATTCAGTTGTAAACCACCTGCAGAGCTTGCCAATTACCAGTCCTCATTCATTTCCTTATTCATTCAACAATCACTTCCTGACAGCCAACCAGTGGTCCAGCCCAGAGAAGGCATGGCACTTAGAGAAATGCTTAGCCCTCTGCCCTTAGGGATGGGACACTCTTCATGGAGCACTGCACAGAAAAGCTGAATGGCAAGACAAATGGCAAGTGACTTCAAAGCAAGCAATGCAGCTAAAAGTACAGGGGTCCCAGTCACAAAAGACCACACGGTGTATTATTCCACGTATATGACATGTCCAGAGTAGGCAGATCTACAGAGACAGAGAATTGATTAGTGGTGGCCAGGGGCTGGGCGGGGGAGGGGTTGGGAGGAAATGAGGATTGACTGCTAATGGGTACAGGGTTTCATTTCGGGGTGACAAAAATGTTCCAAAATTGACTGTGGTTGCACAACTCTGTAAACATACTAAAAACCATTGAAGTCTACACTTTAAATGGACGAATGGTATGTGAATTATATCTCAGTAAAGCTGCTAAAATAAAAAGTAAAGGGATTCAGAGAAGATCCTGGGGGTGTGGTGGTGGACAGGCAGAGAGGGAGGGAAGGAGAGAGGGAAGGAGAGCCTGGCCCTTAGAGGCTTGGATGGAGTGCATTTGGGGAAAGAAGGAACACGCCAGCAGCCCCCATTCTGAGCTCTAGCAGCAGCCAGACAACCCACCCTCCCTTGCAGGAACTCACCAGTCTCCTCCCTCGATATGCTGCCCTCCTAGGGGTAGGCAGAGCTTAAGGAGGAGGGGAGACAGAGCTGGCTTCCAAGTCCAGGCCTGGCAGACAGCAGTGGCAGGGACCCCTCCCTCCTACCCACCCCTTCCCACAAGAGCCACCGGTGGCACGGATGGGGCAGCCTCCCCACGGCTCCTGCCCATGCACCTTGGCATCGCCGGAGGCCCGCACACACATGCTTACCCCACTGACCTCTTTTCCCTGCTGCACTTTGCTTTTCCATGGTTTGGGGAAGGGAAGAGGAATGGGGCGGGAACGGGCAGGGAGGAGCCAGCTGCAAGCCCAAGAGGAGATAATGGGGGGTGTGGGGCTGAGCTGGTTAGGAGGCTGGAGGGCTCCAGGTGCCCCCTCCCTCTGGCTGCCTTTTGCACCTCACATTCAGGTGGACCCGGGGCTCGGCAGTATGCAGGCGGAGTGCCCCGCGTCCCTCCTCCGGATAGGCTGGAAGGAGCCTTAACCATGTGTCTGCAGGAGGCTGACAAATCAGAAGGCCTTCCCGCACATCAGAGCCCCGCTGCCTAGCAACCCCATCGGAGGGGTGTAGTTGACAGCACAGGACGCAGCCCTGTCACGAAGACAGGCGCGGGCTGCGGTGCTGCCGCTGGGGTGGTTAAAGTCCCGGCTCGCGCTGGGGCTCCACAGCCTCCCCCCTCCCGCAGTGTGCCCAGCCCCAGTCAGGTCCCCACTCTGAAGGCCTGGGTGATCCTCTTCTCTCCAAGGAACTGGGGGGGGGGGGGGGGGGGGCGAGAGCCCCCACCCCCCCCCCCCCCCCCCCCCCCCCCGGGTGCCCCCCCCCCAGCCGGGCCCCCCCCCGGAGGGCCGGGGTGTCCCCCTTCCCCCAAGGGGGGGGGGGGGGGGGGGGGGAGCGGTCAGAAGCCCTACCCACCCCACCCCCACAGACCACACCGGCCTCTTCTCTCCAAGCACCACTTCAAAATATTAGTCCTCATTTTCCTAAAACCACCTCTTTGCCTTGGTTTTTTTTCTTTTCTTTTTTTAATCTAACCTTGGTTTCCACCCCCTCCAGGCCTCGGCAGAACACAGTCTAGGGAAAACAATTTAAGTGTTTGTGAGGTGGAGCCAGGAGACGTGCTTCCTTCAATCTGCAGCTGGATACCCACTCAGGTGCCCACAGCGGAGAGGTCAGGAGAGAAGCTTGGCTCTTCGGCCTCCAGGCCCCAGACCTGCCTGGCCAAACTGGTCACCCGGCCCCCCAAACTCCCGCCCCAGCCCCAACCTCCCCAGCGTGTAAGGAGAGCGGAATCCCTGCGAGCTGCGGCCGCCGTGTGCGGGGAAAGTTCTCCAAGTTGAGCTGGTGTGTGATCTGCCCTCCCAGTCACCCTCCAGCATCCTCTGAGGCCCCTCTGAGCTGGGGGGGCGCCACTTCCAGACCCGCCTCTCCTGGAGAGGCCCCTCCTCCCATGTCCCTCATTTCCTGGCCGCCAGGCCTGGCCACCCCTCCCGCCGGGCCACTGCAAGCGTTTGGTGGGCCAGGGTGGCTGTGACAGGGCGGCTTTGTCCGGGCCCCTGCAGCCCGCCACCCCCGCCCTCTCGCCGGCCCCGCGCTCATTCCGGGTCTCCCCCTTCACTCCTGCTCTCGCTTGCTCTGGCGTGACGCCTTTGCACTGACCTCTACAGCTTCCTCTTCCAAAGCACACCGCAGTCACATGGGCACCCCGGCTCGGTGCCACGGCCGCTCAGCTCTCCCCGGCCGGCCAGCCAGCCGAGCTTCCGCCTCGGCCGCCCCCTGCCCGGAAAGCCGCGCCCCTCGACACCCCCAACCAGTGGCCCGGGTGGCTTCCGCGTAGGAGAGCACCCTCCAAGTTGGGGGCTGAAAATGGGGAGCCCCCGAGCTAAGCCTTTGGGGGTTCCCGCCTCCCGAGGCCCGGGCTGGCGGGGGAGGAGTGTGGTAGGAGGGGGCGCTGCACCTGCAACACCAACTTTGGGGCGCTACCTGGGGTCTGGGGAGGCCAGGAGGCGGGGCAGCCCCACCCCGCCCTTTTCCCTCCAACTTAGCGAAACTCCCCCGGCAGCCCAGGTGGCGTCCCCTCGGGCAAAGGTCTGGCGGGGGCACCTGGAAAGCGGGCACCGGCTGACGCGGCTGGAGGCGCGCGCACACACTACACACTTACACGCAGCCCCAGGAGACACAAAGAGCTGCTCCGCGACGCCGGCCGTGCACCCGCGGGCGGGAGGCGACCCGCACCCCGCCCCGGCGCGCCCCGATGGAGCGGGGGCCCCCGGCAGCCCCGGCCCGGGCTGCCCGCGGGGCGCAGCGCAGGGGCGCCCGCCC
>NC_060281.1:71250751-71424350 GCF_021613505.1 Equus quagga | reverse complement strand
GCGGTCCGCGGCGGGGGCCTGGCAGGGCGGTGGAGGGGCGGCAGCCCCGGCCCGGGCTGCCGGCGGGGCGCGCGCAGGGGCGCCCGCCCAGCCCCGCCCGGCGCGCCCGCGGTTACCCTCGGCGGCGGCGCGGCTCCCGGGCGTCCCCTTTGGCGGCGGAGGCTCGACGCGCGCCCGGTCCCGGCGACCCGAGCCGAGCCCCCTCCACCGCGCTGCCAGGCCCCGGCCGAGGACCGCGAAGCCCTCACGCGCTTCCTTCCTTCCTCGGGGAGCCGGGCGCAGCCTGCGCTCATCCCCGCGCTGAAACTGAACACCGGCGCGGCGCGGCGGCCGCCAGGGAGGCGGAGGGAGGCCGCGGCGGCGACAGGGAAGCGCGCCCGGCCCGCGCCAGGGGACGCCGCCACCGCCCTCCGCCGCCCCGTGCCCCGGCTGGGTGGGGGCACGAGGGTAGTTCTCCCTACCCCCGTTCTACCGGCGTGCGCTCGGGCACCCCCGCACCCCAGTTTTCAGGGAGCGTGGACGCCATCCTGCTCCTGGAGGTGACAACCCAGCAAAGCCACCTTCCTTAAATGTGCCCATCGGAGCCCAGCTAGAGAAGAGACCAGTGCTAGGGGGTTGCAGGGATGTCAGACGCAGGGTACGGCAGCCCAGAGACCAGGGATGTGGCTCTCGCCCTCAGAGGGACTGGCTGCGTGACCTTGGACAGCTTATTCACCTCTCTGAGCCATTTCCTCATCCTAAGGGCAGGGAGGTGACCTAAAGTTCGACTCTTCATTCTAAAATGCTTTTTGCTGTCCCTTCCCCTACCTGCCCCGCTAAGTGGCTGTGTAACCCTACATCGCAGAATTATGGTGGGAATTCACTGAGATACATACATGTTAACACAGTACCCAGTTCTATGATACCTGGATTATTTAATCCCATTTTCACACAACCTATCAGGTCATTCCCAGGGTTGTCCCCATTTTACAGATGAGAAAGCAGAGGCTCAGAGGTAGTGACCGTAGTCACTACCCTAGTCGGTGATGGTGCTTACCCAAGCTGTCTGTCTTGAGTTTCTCAGCCCTTCTTCCAGGTCTACCTGGCAAATCCCAAGACTCTGAAGAAGCAGAGTCTGCAGGTTACAGCCAAACCTCAACCACTGACTTCCGGCTGAAGAAGTTAGTCCAGCTCAAATCAGAAGTCCCACCCTCCAGGGCATGCTCACCAGGGCCACCGCCCTCCTCCCATCCTGTCCCCACACCCTTCCCCCAAACCACTGGGGGCAGGAGATGGTGGTATCCACTCTGCAGGGGCAGAAATCAAGCTTCTCCATTCTTTGACCAGACCCCATCCACAGGGGCTCCCCACCAATATTAATTAGTAGGTTCCAATTATTAAGTGCTAATAATAATACCTGTTTTGTTTCACCCTTAAACAACCCTATAATCCCCACCTTAGGGGAGCAAACACTGAAGCCATGTCAAGGTGGTCAAGGCCCTGGGCCAGGGTGTTGCTTCCTGGAGTTATTTACGGGATGGCCCATCCATCAGTACCTCCCCAGTGGCCTGCTGTGAGGTCAGACTGTGAACTCTTGGGAACTAGTTGAGTTTTTCACCATATGTATGTTTTCCCTATTTAAAAGAAAAAAATAGTAATTACAAGCAATATCCCCCAGTAGGATTTGAGCACCAGTCATTGAGTGGGTGTCCCTGACCAAGGGCTTTGACACACACAAAGCAGAGGTGGAGTTAAATGAGCTAAGAGAGAAGGCCCTGACAGCTGGACCAGACTGTCCACATGGGAGAATTATTATTACTTTTTTTAGTCACAAATGCCTCAGCTCCTTCATGGCAGGGATGACATCAGATTCATCAGTGTAAGTGTAGCCCCCAGCAACGGCCCTATAACTATTCTAATCAGCTGTGTGACACTGGACTAAATCTTCCCCTTCTGGAACTCAGCATCCCCATTTGTTGAACTAGTCAGGGGTCTCTAACTGGTGGCCCTCATGGGTCAAACCAGGCCCTAGATGTGCTTTGTTTGGCCAGCACTGTTTTAAAAAAAGGCCTGCCTCTTCAGTCATCCACAGGCCACATCAGCCCCTTCTGTCTTACACTCAACTGCTACACCCATTACCTGAACTGAGCCACTGTGCACTTCAGTTTCCTTGTCTGTAAATTTGGGTACTAACTGCTTCCAGTACTGAGATGTGTGCGTAAATGTCTGACACAGCGCCTGCGTCCATCTATGGCAGCACAGAAAAGCCTGACTTTCTTTGTTCCTCTTTGAAAGGCAGAGAGGTAGAGAGGAAAAGCCAGGAATCCAGAAGCTTGGGGCCTGGTGCATGGACCACAGCTTCCCCGTTGTGTGACACTGGCAGCCTCTCTAGGTCAGTTTCCCTGCCTGATATATTACACTGGGATGACCATGTAAGATGCCAGCAAACATGGTTGATGAGAGTTAAAGGGTGAAATGTGAGTTGTAGAGATAAAAGCCCAGGGGCCGGCCGGGTGGCACAGTGGTTAAGTTCGCACGTTCCGCTTCTTGGCGGCCCAGGATTTGCCGGTTTGGATCCCGGGTGCAGACATGGCACCACTTGGCACGCCATGCTGTGGTAGGCGTCCCACATATAAAGTAGAGGAAGATGGGCACGGATCTTGGCTCTGGGCCAGCCTTCCTCAGCAAAAAGAGGAGGACTGGCAGTAGTTAGCTAAGAGCTAATCTTCCTCAAAAAAAAAAAAAAAAGAGAGATAAAAGCCCAGTGCAAATGGGAGGGGAGGTAGCTTGAAAAGCAGAGGATGCCAGGATGCCAATGGTGGCTGGAGCCCTTGTGTCCACTCCGGGCCAAACGGACAAACATCTTGTCCGAACCACATTTCACATCCACTAGAGGCTCCATCCTCCTTACAGCGTGGGAAGGAGGCAGGGCAGGGATGACAGGATCCCCAATTGTTGGAAGGGAAAACTGAATCTCTAAGAAACGAAAGACTTGCCATGGCCACCACAGAGTGGCAGAGGCAGCTCGTGAAATATGCTCATCCCAGTGCCTGTTGCCATCCTCTCTGTGTTTCAGATTTGCACCCCAAAATTTTCCCACCACCCCCAGAAAGTACATGGGGAGAAAAATGCAGTCAACTCTCAAATATTTGGGAACAAAATATAGGCTTTATGTGGGGTCCCCTTTTTGTGGAGCTTTTGAGCTCTTTCACTGCTTGTCAGTCCACAGCATATCTCCACTAAGCTGCAACCTTCATTTCTGCAAGTCCTGTGTGCTACAGGAGCAGGTGAGGAGGGAACTGACTTGCTAATTTCCTTCTGGAATGTGTTATAAGATCTAATGGTCCTAAGTGAAAAAGCTGTGCCCAAGTCACAGACCTAGGAGATTGTGGAGGCTTCAAAACATGTCCACAAAGTCTTTGAGACTCCGCCCTTCCAGAAGCAGAACTAAATTCCCCTCCCCTTGAGTGTGAGCTAGACTCAGTGGCTCGCTTCTAATTAACAGAATATGGCAAAAGTAAACAGTGCGTGACTTCCAATCTTAGGTCCTGTGGCTTCCTCCTTGCCCTCTCTTAAACCACATGCCTGGGGGGACCAGCTGCCATGTCATGAGGACACTCAAGCAGCCCAATGGAGAGGACCATGCGATGAGGAATTGAGGCCTCCTGCCAACAGCCACATGAGTGCGCCATTTTGGAAGTGAATCCTCCAGTCCTAACCAAGTCTTCAGATGACTGCGGCCCAGGCCTAAGTCTCGATACAAGCTCTGGTTCTGAACCAGAACCACCCAGCTAAGCCACTCCCAGATTCCTGATCTACAGAAACTTTGAGGTAATGCTTGTTGTTTTAACCCACTAAGACTTCTGGGATTTTTTTTGGTGAGGAAGATTGGCCCTGAGCTAACATCTGTGCCAATCTTCCTCTGTTTTGTATGTGGGATACCACCACAGCATGGCTTGATGAGCAGCGTGCAGGTCTGCACCCGGGATCCAAACCCACAAACCCCAGGCCACCAAAGCAGAGCAGGCGAACTTAACCACTACGCCACCAGGCTGATCCCAAGACTTTTTTTTTCAACTGTGAAGTTTTAGGGTAATCTGTTATGCAGCAATAAACAAGTGATACAGAGATACCCGCAAATAATTGTTACTGTTTATATGATTATAAGGAATTTTCCAAGACAAATAATTCTCTACAGCCAAAATATTTCTGCAGGTGGGGATGGAGGGGATGGCAATGGCAGAAATGCACGATGCAGCTGATATTAGTTCAGCCCACCCTGTCATCCCCTTTTCCCTTACTCCTGCTTTATGGTTCTTCGCAACACTCATCACCTCCTAAATTATATTATTCACCGTTTCCCTGTCTCTTCTCCCCACCAGAAGATAAGCTCCATGAGAATGGAGACTTTGCTTTATTCACCGCAGTCTACCAACGACTAGAATGGTGTCTTGCACTCAACAGGCACTCAGTAAATGCAGCAACAGGTAACTAACACACGAACACACTCCTTACAAGTCTTTTGTCTCCCACAAAATTGCAACTACTCCCTCGACAACTGTCATTACCCCTTGTATTAAGTATCTCGACCAAACCCATTAAAATTCCAAATCCCCTCACCATGATGGAACAGCATAAATCCTGGAGCCGGGAGAAGGCGGTAATGGGTTTGTAACACTTCTCTCTTCCCTCCTGCAAACCCTCAGTTCAGGTAGCCTGTCAGCTGTCTCCACTCTCCAGGCACCTCCAGCATAAAAGCTCTGTGATTTCTAGAAACAGTGTCATTTTAATTAAATTCCACGGAACCATTCTGTGGTCCCGGAGGGCTTCATCATCGTGGGATTTTTACCTTGCTTATGAACTGAAATCAGCATTCTTTTCAGCCGAACAAATGGACTATTTTCAAGGTGACAGTTTCCTTCCTAACAAGGTTCAAATCCTCTAACAAGTTCCCACGGCCTCTGACGGGGTCTGCAAATCTATTTGCCACACAATCTAACCAATATGTTGAAGACATGTGGTCCTAGAAAATTGTGTATGAGCCTTTTTTTGGTGATTAGATAGGATTCTCGATGTATTAACAGAGCTTACTATTTAGAGGAATCTTTCAATAAAGTGAAGAATATACTGAATATCTCAGGGAGGCAAGACAGACATAAATTAATTGAAATCTGTGTCAGCCAGTGCTGTCTGTTCTACCTTCCCTGATACATGTCCAATTTGTCCTCTCCTCTCCCCTGCCCCATCGTTCGCCCGCATCTAGACGATGCACTCTTGCTCTTCATATCACTCAACTCCATCTCCTTCAATCCACGTAACAGCAGGAGAACTTGCAGAATACAAATCTGAACACATCCCTCTCTGCTTAAAGTCTCAGAGAGCTTTCCGACTGCTCTTAGGAGAAATACAGACCCACTCACCACGGCACATCAGGCCCTGTTCAGCCTGGCCCCACCCCCATCCTGCACCCACTGCCCCTCCCGCGCTCTGCTCCAGCCCCCCTGGCCTTCCTGTCCCAGGACCCCCTGCCTCCCTCTCTCTGCCCCTCCCCGCCATCCCCGGCTCTCTGCACACAGCCAGGAAAGCTCTTCCCAGGCCTCTTCACCTAAGAGAGCCCTCTCCCCTACAGACCCCAGCTCGGACACCTGCCTTGCCCTCCTCGAAAGGTGAATCCCCTGCTACACGCTCTCATAGTATGGTGGGTCCCCGCCTTGTGGCCTCATCACAGCTGCAAATTTCCATTTGTTTCTCTGATTATTGGATTAATGTCTGTCTCCCAGATAAACTGTGAGCCCCACAAGGGCAGGGAGTTCATCTGGTTTTCTCCCTGCTATATTCTCAGAACTAATCAAATGTTCAATACATATACTGAATGAATGAATCAATCAATGAGAGCCGTGATCTGCCTAAAACTAACCTGAGTGCCACACTCTTTCCCCGAGGTCCACCCTTGATTTCTTCAAGGCCCTTTGCAATTCCCAACCTTCGGCCCTCCCCACCAGCCTCCCATCTCCTCTGTCTTTTTTTTTTTTTAAGGAAGATTAGCCCTGAGCTAACTACTGCCATTCCTCCTCTTTTTGCTGAGGAAGACTCGTCCTGAGCTAACATCCATGCCCATCTTCCTCTACTTTATATGTGGGACACCTACCACAGCATGGCGTGCCATGTCAGCACCCGGGATCTGAACTGGCAAACTCCGGGCCGCCAAGAAGCAGAACGTGCGAACTTAACCGCTGCACCACTGGACCGGCCCCCTCCTCTGTCTTTTAAAGCCCAGGTCGAACGTCCCCTCTGAAAGGACTTCCCAATGCCACCAGCCAAAAAGGATTCCTCTTCTCCCCATCGCCCTCCCGGGAACCTGTGTCCCTCTGCGTGGATGAGGTCTGCCCCTTATCCCTGTGTTACATGGCATGTTCCCCAAAGGGTAGGGGCTTTTAGTCTCATCCTTTTACTTTCCCATCCCAGGGGTTCCATACATTTTGCTGTGATCGAATCGGAATGGAATGGAATTGAAAACCCTCCTACCCTCCTCACCTGGAGCCCAGTCTTTGCTTTGATGCAGCCCTGATTGAAGGGGTGCACAGAGCTTCAGCTCTGAGGGGAGGAAAAATGCCTGAGAAATGATTAAAGAAAGAGAGAGAGCTTGAAAGCAAAATCTTGAGAAGCCCAGGGCCAGCGTGCTGGCCTCCCTCACAAAGCCTGGCACGCAGTCCGCATTCAATATGCACTGAATGAAGAGCTGCGTGAATGAAAAGTTCACAGCCTGTAAGCTCCTGGGGGCACTCCTGGCAGCAGCGCGGAGCAGAGGGATGCTAATGGATTCCCAGGCGCCAAAGCCAACTCTTCTAGGAAGCCCAGAGCAACAGTTCTGCCTGGGACAGCGGGTGTCTCCTTCCCGTTTTGGAGATGGAAACAGAGGGCCTGAGATGGTAGGGGCCCCAACGTGACTTCCTCCTCCCCAGGGTTCGTCCCTGAAGTCCTAGGACATGAGGGGCTTGTTGGTGCCTCTGCTCGTGTTAAACAATCGGTCTGGGGCCGGCCCAGTGGTGCAGCGGTTAAGTTCACACGTTCCGGTTCTCGGCGGCCCGGGGTTTGCCGGTTCGGATCCCGGGTGTGGACATGGTGCTGCTTGGCATGCCGTGCTGTGGTAGGCGTCCTCCCACATACAAAGTAGAGGAAGATGGGCACGATGTTAGCTCAGGGCCAGTCTTCCTCAGCAAAAAGAGGAGGACTGGCAGTAGTTAGCTCAGGGCTAATCTTCCTCAAAAAAAAAAAAACAAAACAATCGGTCTCAGGACTTGCTGGTCACATCCCATGTAGTGATTTCCCTGCAATTAGATGTGGCCACTTTCCCAGCCCCACGCCAACCTCCCACTTAAAGGGCACCGTCTAAGGAACATCTGGCGAGTAAGTGCCCTGAGGCTTTCTTTGGGAAAGGTTCTTCTGGATCAGAGGCCCCGGATCTCAAAAGCCAGAAGCAGAGGCTGGCCCTGTGGCATGGTGGTTAAGCTCAGTACACTTCACTTCAGCAGCCCAGGTTCGTGGGTTTGGATCCCAGGCATGGACCTACACCGCTCATCAGCCATGCTGGGTGGTGACCCACATACAAAGTGGAGGAAGACTGGCATAGCTCAGGGCTAATCTTCCTCAAGCAAAAAAAGAGGAAGATTGGCAACAGATGTTAGCTCAGGGAGAATCTTCCTCAGCAAAAAAAAAAAGAAGAAGAAGAAGAAGAACACCAGACCTCTCCCCATCCCTCAACAGAAACAAAGTGTCCATGGTGGGTGGGTCCCACTGAAAACGCCCATGCCCAAGGCATGCTGTCATTTAGAGAGAGCAAACAAATGTTGACAAGAACACACAGGCACTCAGAGAGACAGTTCCATTACTCTCCCTCCTCTTCAGATCACAACCCTCCAGGGAGAGCCGGCAGGAAGGTCAAAGGACCATCTAGATGAAGATTCCAGACCCAGAGCAGAATACAGAGACCCTGCATTCCAGGGAAGCAAGATCCCAACCTGCCCACACCAGGGACCCCCACCCCCTACATGCCAGCAGCACCCCTGTGGGGCTGTGGCCTCGGCCTGGGCTCATTCCTTCAGCTCTGGAGAAGACTGGCTGCAAAGTGATGCTCAAGCCTTCATGGACAGCCAGAGACCCCTTTTCAGGCCCCCAAGGCTGCGAGTCACCGCCTCCCAGCTCCCGCCGCCAGCCAGGCAGTCTTACTTCTTCACTTTCGGGTACTTCATCTCTGCAATGGCATTCGTGGCTTCTGTCTGCTTCTCCTTCAAGTGCTGGGGCCACATGTTGTCCACCCAGTCCACCAGGTCCACCTGAAAGTCAGACCACCGTCAGAACTTCCTGTCTCTGGGTACTCTTAAGCTGGGCCCTCTCACCAATTCAACCGCTTCCTCCTGCTCCCAACAACCCTCCCACCCTCCCCCAGGGCTGGCACAGGCTGGCCTTGAACCTGTGTAGCAGCAAGAGAGGCAGGGCAAGGAGAGGAGGAGGTGGAAGGTGTCAGGGGAAGGCACCGCGGCCAGGGGCCTACCACAGTCGGACGCTTGACCAAGTGCTCCAGCTTGGTGTGGCTGAACTCGAGGCTGATGACGTTGTACAGCTTGTCCCGCTGAGCCTCGGGCGTCTCATAGTACCGCACAAACTGGGACATGCTCATCTCCGTGCCCTTCTGGGTGTTCACATCCATCACGTCCACCAGCCGCCGGCTACCTGGGGGCAGAATGCACACGCTGGTGGCTCCTGCCGGCTTGGGGTCCAGATCCCACTTGGGAGCCTCCAAACAAAACCTCCTCCTCCTCTAGGGTTTCCCATACGCCTCAGCCCTACACCACATCTGCTCAATTACCTCATCTTGCTGCTTTTCTCACTGAACCTCTCTCCAATCCGTCTGCTTCCCTGCAACACCACGGCCTCCACTCAAGTCCAGTCCACCATTACTACTCTACCAGGTGGCCTCAAGAGCTTCCTAAGGAGTCTCCAACTATCCCCTCCTACCCATCCTCCACACTGCTTTCTAAAACAGAGACCATATACAGACACTCCTCTCTCTGCTTAAAACCTTCCATGGCTCCCCACTGCCTACCGAAGAATCCCTTAGCACGGTATCAAGGCCTTTCTGCTTATTCATAGCACCAGGACAGTGCTTATCTCTGTAGATAACTAGTTGTTTAGTAATCTCCCTCCCTAGTCTGTGAGGCCAGGAAAGTTACTTGACTTCTCTGAACTTCCTTGTCTTCATCTTGCTGTCTCTTCTGATAGGCTAGTTGGGAGGATTAAATCAGACGAAGTACTCCAGATGCAGTGGCACAGTGTCTGGTACACAAATGAATGGGTCCCCCGTCATTCCCGAGCACTAATTGCAATTCCCTGAATATTGTGTTTCTTTGTCCACTTTGCTGTCTTTCTTCCCTACTACTCTGTAGTCATCGTGAGAGCAGGAGTCTTATCTGTCTTGCTCAATATTCTATCCCAAGTACATGGAACAAAGCCTGGCACATAGTGGGAGGTCAGCAAACACTCGTGGAACAAACAAAAGATGAATGTTGGCTGCCCTGTACAGCACGTGACACGTGACTTCTCATACGCAGGCCCGCCAAAGCACAGAGGATGAGGGCCCTTCTCAGCAAAGGCCCGACTTTCATCCCAGCAGCAGGCTGCGTGCCTCTCACGGCTTCCCAGAGAGCGGGGAACAGCTCTGGACCAGAGACAGGAACCTCCAGTGCTAGCCCTGGGGCCACCGCTGATTAAACCCTGGAGGAAATCATGACCCTTCATGGCCTCTGCTCCTCATCTCTAAAATGGAAACAACAATGGCTCCAGAACTCCAGCCAAGGTGCGAGAACCACCAAAGCTAAGTGGAAGTACTCGGAAAGGGGAGAAGGCAGACACAAAGCAGATTGCCAAATCCGTGGTGATTGATGAGGAAAGCTGGCACCTCCTGTCTGTTAGGACTCAAAATAAGCATCATGACTGCAACGAGACGCCCACCATCTGGTAAGGAAAGATCCCAATTCCTCATTAGCTCAGTGACAAATACACAGTCCATGGAGACTCAGAAACGTGGAAACCAGGGGAAAAAAAAGCAAAGAAAAGAATAGGGAGCAGGGGATCACCTTGTTCAAAGCTACCCAGCAGCAAAGACTAAACTAAGAACAGTCAGCAGACGACAGCCCGAGGGCCAAAGCCGGTCCACCGCCCGTTTTTACATGGCCTTAAATGGCCTACATACGACCTAAGAAAGGTTTTCACATTTTTAAGTGGTGGGGGGGGACATCAAAAGAAGAAGAATATTTTGTGATGTGAAAATTCTATGAAACTCAAGTTTCCAGTCCATACATAGTTTTACTAGCACACAGCCCCACTCAGTTCACGTATCACCTCTGGCTCCTTCCACGCCCCCACTGCTGAGCTGAGGAGTTCACAGAGACTGAATGGCCGGCAGAACGTGCAAAACCTACTTTCTGCACCTCCACGGAGAAAGGCCGGCGACCCTTAAACCGGCCCAAATCTTCATGGAACTCACACACTGATGTGAGCCATATTCCCATCTGGTTCGTCGCTACACACACAGCTCTGTGCACAGAGCCTGCCCCACAACAGGCCCCATAAAAGGCCCACGGTCAATATTTGTTGAATAAATACACAGTGCTTTTCACATAGTAGGAAGTGAAGGATAAAAGTAATCCCCTAAGCGCGCAGGACAACTTGGGTGTTACTATCTTTTGGGTTCAATATCTAATCTTCACAACCACTCCAGAAGCTGGGTAGGACTGTCCCCACCTTACAGATGAGGAAACCAAGGTCGAGAGACGATGTGAGTGGCTCAGGGGCCCCAGAGCATACTCTTTCTACCCATGAGAACAGTTAACACTGAGCGCTCGAGCACAGGCAAGCTCTCCACCCAGGTTATCTTCATTGTGTTGACAGTTCTGGGAGGCAGAACGTCGACCACAGTATACACAGTCGATGGATGAGAAACTGAGGCTTGGACAACGAACTTGCCCCTAAATGCCCAGTTAGTGAGCAGAAGAGCTGGGATTTGAAGCCAATTCCATCTAATACCGAAGCCCAGGCTCATATCCCCTCTCCTATCCCCGACCCCTGCCCTGAATCTTGATCATGTGCCAAGGTTGAAAAATGATCCCGGCCTTCAGTGGCTGGCTCCGAACCCAGTGGTGGATCCTGGGAAGCCTCAGGGTCGTGGGAGAACAGCTTTGTTTTTGAGTCAGAAGTGCAGATCCACCAGGGGGCATCCCTGAACTTTGCTGGAAATTCTGGCCGTGTTCTAGGCAAGTGCTGGCTCCTTCCTTACCAGGGCTCCTGGAACAGGTGGGCTCTGCTCAGCTTTTCTGGAATGCCCACCTGGCAGAGGCCCTGCTGTTAGAGTGGGGGAGGTGGGAGGAGAACAGGCACCCAAGCCCTCCTCACTCTCCGCCTGCATCCTGCCTCCCTCTGCCTCTCTTCCCTAACCTTGCTTCCGGCACGTCTGCGAAGCCCCCTGTTGGGCAGGTAGGAGATGGGATAACAGACTCGAAAATCACAGTCAGCACAGAAGGCCCAGGGCTGCGCCGCCCCTGTCAGCACTATGCAGTGGTTAAGCTAAGACTTCATGGGTTCAAACCTCAGCTGAGCCTCAGGCCCCAGTTTCTCTGAGTATCAGTTTCCCCATCTGTAACAGGAGGACAAAAAAGGTAGCCAGCCAATGGGGTTGTCCTGAAACTTATAAGATAATGCACATAAAACACTTCCAAAGGGGCTGGCCCTGTGGCTGAGTGGTTAAGTGCGAGTGCTCCGCTTCTGCGACCCAGGGCAAGTTCGAATCCTGGGTGTGGACATGGCACTGCTCATTGGGCCAAGTTGAGGCGGTGTCCCACATGCCACAGCTAGAAGGACCTACAACTAGAATATACAACTATGTATTGGGGGTTTGGGGGAGAAAAAGCAGAAAAAAAAAGACTGGCAACAGTTGTTAGCTCAGGTGCCAATCTTTAAAAAAAAAAACAACCCTTCCAAGAAGTGCCTACAGGTAGGTGGTGTTACCCAATCAGCCAATTTCATCTATAATTATAGGTGGAGAGAGGGAGGTGGTGGAAAGTCAGAGCCAGTGAAATCTCTGCCAGCCAGTCCAGTGGACTGACGGCTTAAGATCCTAAAATGTAGTCAGGACAGCTAATGGGTGAGGGGTTTTTATGGGTAGTGATAAAAATGTTTAAAAACTGACTGTGGTGATGGTTGCACAACTCCAGGAACAGACAAAAAAAACACTGAATTGTATACTTTTTTTTTTTTTAGAGATTTTACTTTTCCTTTTTTCTCCCAAAGCCCCAGTACGTAGTTGTGTATTTTTAGTTGTGGGTCCTTCTAGAAAGTTGTGGCATGTGGGATGCTGCCTCAGCATGGCTTGATGAGTGGTGCCATGTCCGTGCCCAGGAACCGAACCGGCGAAACCCTGGGCCGCTGAAGTGGAGCTCCTGAACTTAACCGCTCAGCCATGGGGCCGGCCCCTGAATTGTATACTTTATTTATTTTTTTTTTTTTTGAGGAAGATTAGCCCTGAGCTAACATCTACTGCCAATGCTCCTCTTTTTGCTGAGGAAGACTGGCCCTGAGCTAACATCCATGCCCATCTTCCTCTACTTTATATGTGGGACACCTACCACAGCATAGCTTGCCAAGCAGTGCTGTGTCCACACCCGGGATCCGAACTGGCGAACCCCGGGCCGCCAAAGCAGAACCTGAGAACTTAACCGCTGCGCCACCGGGCCGGCCCCTAAATTGTATACTTTAAATGGGTGAATTATATGGTATGTGAAGTATATCTCAATAAAGCTATTTAAAAAAAAACAAACCTCAAGCTCTAAATGACCAAGAAAGTTGGGTTTTTCTAAACGCATTTTTTTCTGAGGGCCAGCCCAGTGGCCGAGTGGTTAAGTTCGTGCTCTCTGCTTCAGCCGCCCATGGCTTCGCTGGTTCGGATCCTGGGTGCAGACATGGCACCGCTCATCAGGCCACGCTGAGGCAGCATCCCACATGCCACAACTAGAAGGACCCACAACTAAGAATATACAACTATATACCAGGGGGCTTTGGGGAAAAAAAGGAAAAATAAAATCTTTTAAAAAAAAGTATTTTTTTCTTTTAAACGTCTTAAAAATCATGTAAGTTATTCAGCCAAAAGGAATAAGAACTGACACCTGCTATAACATGGAGGCACCTCAAAACATGATGCTCAGTGAAAGAAGCCAGACACAAATGGGCAGATACTGCATGATGCCATTTATATGCAACGTCCACAACAGGTAAATCCATAGAGATGAAAAGTAGCGAGTGGTTGCCAGGGGCTGGGCGGAGGGGAAATGGGAGTGACCACTGATGGGTACGAGTTTCCTTTCAGGGTGATGAAAATGTTCCAGAACTAGAGTGAGGTGATGGTTGTACAACCTCGTGAACTAGCAGAAGCGACGGTTGCACAACATTGCGAATGCCCTAAATGCCATCGAATTGTTCACTTTAAAATCGTTTATGTTGTTACGTGAATTTCACTTCAATCATTATTTTTTTAAAAAAGCAACGGAAGACATTATTTTAAATCTCATCTACTTCCTCCACTCTGCTGGAACAAGAACTTCATTTCTTCCGCTTCTCCCTCTCTTCTTTTACCTGTTTCTTGCGTGTGAGTCTCCTCTCCTCACAGCTCAGGCACTTGGGCCACAGACTCTTTCAGCCCAAGTATGGGTGGCCCCCCAAAAAGAGTTATCTTCCTAGAACCTAGGAATAGGATCTCATTGGGAAAAAGTGTCTTTGCAGAGGTAATTAAGGTAAGGATCTTGAGACGAGATCATCCTGGACTTAGGGTGGGCCCTAAATCCAATGACAAGTGTCCTTAAAAGAAGGTAACGTGGGGCTAGCCCAGTGGTGCAGCGGTTAAGTTCACACGTTCCGCTTCGGCAGCCAGGGGTTCACTGGTTCGGATCCCAGGTGTGGACATGGCACCTCTCGGCAAACCATGCTGTGGTAGGCATCCCACATATAAAGTAGAGGAAGATGGGCACGGGTGTTAGCTCAGGGCCAATCTTCCTCAGCAAAAAGAGGAGGATTGGCAATAGTTAGCTCAGGGCTAATCTTCCTCAAAAAAAAAAAAAGAAGGTTACGTGTAGACAGAGGCAGAGATGCAGAGATTGGAGTGATGCGTCTACTGGCCAAGGAATACCAAAAGCTGGAGGAGGCAAGGAAGGATTCTCCCTCAGGGCCTCCAGAAGGAACCGATGCTGCCAACAGCTTGATTACGGATTTCTGACCTCTGAAACTGAGAGTAAATTTCTGTGGCTTTAAGCCACGTAGTTTGTGATACTCCATTACGGCCACCCCAGGAAACAATACAAGACAATGGTCACCCTGGAGGTGGGAGGGTCACACTGGAGCTTCTAAGGAATTGCAATACTTCCTAACCTGGGTGGCAGGTGTTCATTTTATAATCTTTTTGTTTGTTTGTTTTTTGTCTTTTGGGTTTTTTTTTTTAGGAAGATTAGTCCTGAGCTAACATCTGCTGCCAATCATCCTCTTTTTGCTGAAGAAGATTGGCTCTGAGCTAATATCTACACCCATCTTCCTCTATTTTATATGTGGGATACCTGCCACAACATGGCTTGATAAGTGATGCATAGGTCCTTGCCTGGGACCCAAACTGGCATGCCCCAGGCCACAGAAGCAGAGCGCACGAACCTAACCACTATGCCACCAGACAAGCCCCTATAATCTTTCTTTAAACTTCTTGGCATATATAATATATTTCACATACATCCCCCCCAAAAAAGATGGATCCAAGGACTCATGTTTCAGATTCCAGTCTTCACAGCATAAGATCTTTAGGCCAGCTATCCCAGTGTTCTCATCTGAAACCTGGAACTAAAACCACCTATCTCAAAAAAAAGCTATGAAAAAAAAATTTAACTAAAATTTTTTTAAAACATTCAGACAGTTAATTCTGGAGGCAAATGAAAGACCTTTAATTAAGGGCACCAAATGTGCCCCACCTCTCAGCGTAGAGAAGTTAAAGATCTGTATACAAGCCACAGCTTCCGCTCCTTGCCCATCTCAAACAAGACTGGATAAGCCCCTTCTCTTTCAGAACAACTCTGACTCACCAACCTGATTCTCAACTTGCACAACAGAACTAATGGGCAATAAATATACAATTCTGACGACCCCAAAATGGCAGGTCATCATCTCAATGTTATTCTATAAAGTTGGTATCATGTTTGATGCCAACTTATATACAACCCAAATCAAAGAAGACGATAATTAAAAGATTTCCCAAAAAAATGGCAAATCTAATTCTAAAAAGTCTTCTTAAAGGAGTATATTTATCCATTTTTATTAGCATATATGATAGACATGTGATACACATATAATGCATGTAACAAATGTGTATATAAATATATCATATAAGCAAGCATTAATATAGATATGTATATAATATATATATGTACATTTAGAAAAGCTCTTTAGGGGCCAGCCCCACGGCCAAGTGGTTAAGTTCGCGCGCTCCACTTCAGCAGCCCAGGGTTTCGCCGGTTCGGATCCTGGGCACAGACATGGCGCTGTTCATGAAGCCATACTGAGGCGGCATCCCACATGCCACAACTAGAAGGACCCACAACTAAAAATACACAACTACGTATCAGGGGGCTTTGGGGAGAAAAAGGAAAAACAAAATCTTTAAAAAAAAAAAAAGAAAAGAAAAGCTCTTTAAAAGAAATTAGATGTCATCTATTCAGTTATTCATGGTTAGTACACAGCAGTGTAAAAATCACTGATATTTTTAAGACACATAACACCTTCCTTGCAGGACATATATATAGGCACATGTAATTGTGATTAAAATTTGGGCACAAGTGTGTTTTCAAACACGTATATACCTTGTATATATCAAGATACTTGCCTTTGTAAGACAGCTGATGCAACACTTGTAAGCTCATTTAATCCCATGTGTGTATATACACACACACACATATATCTCCCACTCACTTGTATAAATATATTGATCTATAAATTATCATTTTCTTTTTTTTTTTTAAAGATTGTCACCTGAGCTAACAACTGTGGCCAGTCTTTTTTTTTTTTTTTCTGCTTTATCCCCCCAAATCCCCCCTGGTACATGGTTGTATATCCTAGTTGCAGGTCCTTCCACTTGTGGCATATGGGACACCGCCTCAACGTGGCCTGACGAGCGGTGCCATGTCCGCGCCCAGGATCCGAACCAGCGAAACCCTGGGCCGCCGCAGCGGAGAGCGCGAACTTAACCACTTGGCCACTGGGCCGGCCCCCTCTAAATTATCATTTTCATTCTTAGTCCAAATGTAGACAAAATAAAAAGCATCTGAGATTCATTATCATTTGGTAAATGCAAGAATAAATGACAAATCATGTTTTGTGAAAAAGAGACACAGCTTTAAAATAATTTAGTTTAACAGTATCATTTAGTTACTAGGATGGAGTAATTTGCAAAATTATACCTTAACACTCTGAAAATGTTATTTACTTCGCATATGTCAAGGTATTAAAAAAAATAAAACTAGTATGGGGAAAAATTTCAATAGTAATTTTTAAAATAGGTAAGTAAAAATTTAAAATTAAATTAAAAAAAAAACGTTGTGGGGGGCTGGCCCCATGGCCGAGTGGTTAAGTTCGCGTGCTCCACTGCAGTGGCCCAGGGTTTCGCAGGTTCGGATCCTGGGCGTGGACATGGCACCGCTCATCAGGCTGTGTTGAGGCGACGTCCCACATGCCACAACTAGAAGGAGCTGCAACTAAGATATACAACTATGTACCAGGGGGATTTGGGGAGATAAAGCAGAAAAAAAAAAAGTTGTGGGATTAACCGAGATGACCCCTATAAAATGCTGGAGACACAGAAAGCATGACCTAAGTTGGCTCTCTCCTCACCCAGCCTGATCCCAGTCCCCTCTATCCTGCTAACAGACTTTAGTACCCACTTGTCTCGAGGGCTGTTGTAGGTTGAATTGTGTTCCCCAAAAACATATGTTCAAGTCTTAACCCCTGATACCTGTGAATGTGACCTTATTCGGAAATAGGGTCTTTGCAGATGAGATCAAGCTAAAAACGAGGTCAGATTGGATTAGGGTGGGCCCTTAGCCAAGGACTGGTGTCCTTATAAAACAAGAGAAATTTGGACAGAAACACCAGAGGGAACACATCCGTGTAGAGACGGAAGCAAAGACTGGAGCGCTGCATCTACAAGCCAAGGAACGCCAAGGAAGCCAGCAACCGGCAGAAGCTGCAAGAGGCAAGGCAGGATCCTCTCTAGAGCCTTCAGAGAGAGCTCGGCCCTGCCAACACCTAGAGTTCAGACTTTCGGCCTCCAGAACCGTGAGAGAATAAACTACTGTGGTTTTAAGCCTCTCGGTTTGTGGTACTTTGTTATAGCAGCCTGAGGAAAAAACACAAGGGCCAATGAGAGAATTACTGGGTGAACCTAGATACATGGCTCCATAAATGTCAGATCTGAAGCAGGGAAGGCCCCTGGCCTCCCCCACGGCGCTAGTACAAGCTGTCACAGGACAGACACTCTGTATAAATAACCTGGGTAATTTGCCTAGTGGCTTCACAAAGAGAAAATGTCATCCTCGATGACATCATATCATTTCATCCTAAATACTAGATTTCTTTGTCTACTTGTTTCTTGTCTTTCTCCCCTACTACTCCGTAAATGCTGCAAGGGCAGGAGACTTGTCTGTCTTGCCCACTATTCTATCCTGAGTATCTAGAATGGAGGGCCTGGCACATAGCGGGATCTCAGTAAATACTTGTGGAATGAATAAACAAATGTTGGATGCTATTCACTTTTATGTCCTGTGCAGCAGGTGACATGTGACTTCACATACAAATGACAGTTAACCTGAAGAAATGACCGGGAGGTGGTTATGTGTAAGCTCCCCACCAAGGAAGATGATTCCCCCAACCCGGAAAATATCTGGAAGTCCTGAGCAGTCAGGAACCCCAGCCCTGGGACAACCGTCACTGATCGCAGAAGGAAAGGTCTATTTTCACTTTTTTGAGCACTAACCAGACTTCCAGCCCCCGCCCTCCATCACAATGCCCAGGGCTCCCTATGCACCCTCACTTCCCTCTGCTCTTAGTCAGTTGCAGGTCCCCAGCTGACCCCACCTCAGACTGCTCCGCCCACAGATGAAAAGGGAAGTCAGGACTCGGGTGGTTAGAGCAGTGAGGAGCAGCTGGAGCCGATGTGGGGGAGGGGAGCATGCAGGGAAGAGGCCCAAGGGTGGGAGAGGCCGAGTGGCTGTATTAGGAGCGGAAGGCTAGGGCACTTAGTTCTAAGAATAGCTTATTTGGTGTGCAGGGAGCTCTATCCAGCTCCCCAGGTGTCCTGGAAGCCACAGTCTGTGGGAGGGGTGGGAGTGAGAGTGGAGGGAGGTGGAAGAGAAGTCAGGTCTCCTAGGTGCCTGGGCTCCATAAACCCCCAGGGAAACACAAATGTACCAGTAACCAGAAAACTCAGTCCTGCTGGGTTCTGGCCCCCAGGTGACAGTGAGAAATGCATAAACAATAGCATACTGCCTAGGGAGGCAGAAGGACGCTGGTAGAAGTGACCACTGTGGCTTAGGAGTCTAGCCCATCCGAGATAAGGACCAGCTCTAAACCAAACAGCAGATGAGGGGAATTTTCTCTCCATAGATGTAACCCAGTCACTAAATGACAAAGGAATGACAGAATTAGACCATCACCACTTTGCAACCCTTAATAAACTAACGGAGCTAGACATCAAAGATCAATGGTTGCTAACATCAGAGAGAGAGATGATCTGACATTACGTGCCTTCTGATAGAAACACAGAACACCATCTACGAAGTTAGTCTTGCCAGAAAAAATGAATGAACAAATGAATGAATGTGTGCATTTTTGTGTCTTGAGAGAGACCCTAATTCTGATCAAGTGTCTACATCCAACTAGCAATTTACAGGAACTACAGAGGACAGAGGAAGAAATTAAACTACTCCCAGGAAATGCCATTGGCAAAATCCAGAAAATGGAAAACTCTACAGATCAAACAACCCAAATCTTCAGATTGGAGGGAAATGGAGGGAGAAGCCAGAGATTGTAAGAGACTTAAAAGGCATCTCAGCCAGTCCCAACACAAGGACCATATTTACATTCTGATTCATATGACTGTCAAAAAAAAAGAAAGAATGTAATATTTATGATATACATGAAACAACTGGAAATTTGAAGAATGAATTGAGTATTTACTAATTTTAAGGAATTATAGTCTTTAAAAAATAAAGTATGATAATGCTACTGTAATTATGTTTTTAAAAATCCCTTCCCAGGGCCAGCCCCGTGGCATAGTGGTTGAGTTACGAGCACGCTGCTTCAGCAGCCCAGGGTTTGCAGGTTCGGATCCCAGGCACAGACCTACTCCACTCGTCAGCCATGCTGTGGCCACAACCCACATACAAAGTGGAGGGAGAGTGGCACAGATGGTAGCTCAGGATGAATCTTCCTCAGCAAAAAAAAAACAAAACCCCTTCTCATTTGGAACTATATACTGAAAACTTTGTGAATAAAATGGTATGATGTCTGGATATGCTTCAAATATTGCGGGAGAGGAAGAAGCGGATGGGGCATGGAAGGGGCCAGACCACAGATTGATGGGTGTTGGGGCTGGGTGAGGAGTGCATGGGAGTTCATTATACTTTGTCTACTCTTGTTACTTTTTAAAATTCTCTCCAATAAAAAGTATTTTCATAAATCCCAGCCCTGTTACTAGCTAAGTCGCTTCAGGGGACTCATCTACCCTTTCGAGACTTAGAGAGTCCTTATTTGTAAAGGGGGCCCATTAACGTAAGAGAGCCTAACATGGTATCTGCCACATGGTAGGGTCTGCAACACACTTAGCCACAAGCCACTGAGCAGGTCTGAGGGTTGGACAGAAGCATGAGGTTCTAAATACAAACTAAGGTGCTGTCGCAATCAGACAGAAAGGGAAAGGGAACTCCTTCTTCCCGTATGTGGACTTCTCAGGCACCTCGATTTTAACCCTGAAACCACAGCCCCCATCTGGGCTCTATTCTTCTCACTTGAAGAACCACACTGGAGGCACGGGTGCCCGACTGGTTCCTCAGTCAGCGATGACCCACAGGAGGCCAGAGAATGAGCAGTGGGGGCCCGAAGGGCAGCCGGGACACTGCCAAGAGCCATGGACTGAGCTCAAGTCCCGGCCACCCTGACTGACCTGCTCTAGACTTGAGCTACCTCGTGTGCAAAGACAGGAAGAAGCTGACCTTTATACTTTTTATCGTTGCCACAGAACTCTTTCATCAAACAGAGGCTTTGACAAGAGCCAAATGCATAAATAAAAACAAGCAGCTCAGGCTGAAGGGGGAAGGGGGGCGCTCAGAATTCAGACCCGGATTCCTGGGATTTCCTTTCGAAAACCACTGCGTTAGGTCAGTTGTAGGTCCTCTTTCAGGGTCGACACACTGATTTTCAGCCTAGTTCTTAAATACTCAGATCAGACCCCCTAAACGTGAACTAGAGGGAAGCAGAAGGAGGAAGAGACCGAGAGGCTCGCCTGAGGGTCACTGGGGACACTTGGGGTCTGCCAGTCCCTTTCCGTTTGAGCTGGGAGATTAAGAATCGGTGCTCCATCTTCTCAGGTTCCCAGTCTGATCTGCTACTGGTGGCCAAGGGGAGTGGGGCACAAGTGGCCAGTCTCCAAGCAGGAAGCTCAGCACCAGAGGAGGCAGGTGCCCCACGGGACAGAAGGGACAGATCAGCGCTAAGAATGGAATGTGGCCTTCCAAGCTTTGGGGAGCAGCCACACCTGGAGCAGGTGACAGAACAAGCTGCTCCTTGGAACCTGCCAGGGATCTACAGCACTGGAACTCTCGGGCTCTTGAAGTCACTGGGTTACAGGAGAAATCTTCCACATGGGAGCGGTGCCGGGCGTTCCTAACTAGGCCGTCAGCTCAGCCCTCCTCCCCTCCTCGCTCCCCTCCCTCCTCCCCTCCCTCCAGTTTCATTGGTTCTCTGGGCTCACAGGCTACGCACATCCAACAAATTCCAGCAGCAGAAATTAATCCACGGCCCCATGGCCCTTGCTTTGAAGGCTCCATCAGTCAGCTCCAAGAGCCATGGGCTCCAGCCAGGAGGAGGCCACTGAAAGTCACCTTGAAGGCTACTAGAAAGCACACATGGCCACTGACCCCAAACTGCCCCTGAGCCTGCTCTTCAGAGAGTGCACACAACTGCCCCCTCATCATCACTCTGGAGCCTTGTCTATCATCCTCAAGTTTCGGGACTGGTTTATTATTCTGCTCCTTGGGAGTAGCTCCTCATCCACCTCACAGAGACAGTGTTTCTCAGTGAGAGTGTTGGCCACGGTTCAAATCCCGCCCCGCTATTTCCTAGCAGTGAGGCCTCGGGTCTGTCCCCGAACCTCTCCACGACTCAGTTTCCTCATCTGTAAAGTTGAGCTAATAGGACCCGCCTAGTGAATTATTGAAAGCACTTTGTAAACTTAGAAGCAGGGGTCCTATTGAGGCCACGGACTCAAAGTGGAGGTGCAAGGTGTAGCAAAGAGAGGGCCCAGGGCTGAGAGTCACTGCACAACTTGGACCCAATCTCTTCCAAGATCTGGGCCTCGGTTTCCTCACTGCGAAATAAGAAGATGCTTGCAAGGGTCCCCAGGTTTTCCTTGAACATGAATATCTTCTGGCTTCTCACCTTGGCACCTTAACAACTCTTGCCAGGACAGATCCAGGGTCCTCTGCACCCTGGGCTCATGACCCTGACCCTCATGGAGAGATGGGCATAAGATACAAACCCAGACTCACAAATCAGGGCTAAACTCAATCAGACAAGAAAATCCAAAAAGACACCCAAGCCAACATCAACAAAGCTTTCTGATTAGGAGATGCCGAGAGCCAGCCCCAGTTCCGTGCAGAAGTTGGGAGAATGGCTCTACGGTCGGATGGATACAGGCATAAATCTCAGCTCTTTCACGCACTAGCTATTGGACTGTGGACAAGTCACTGAGCCTCAGTTTTAACATCTATAAAACGGGGATAGTGATAAATAGGGCTTTATGTGGATCACATGAAATAATATAGGTGAGGTCCCTGGCTTATAACAAGATCTCAGTAAACAGCAGCTAATGCTATTATTTCTATTCTAAGGAGCTCCCCCACGGGAGAACGATTCCTATTAGGCAAACAATGGGAAGAAGCAAGTATAGTCCCCTAGGCCCCAGCACTATCAAGATTTTTATTTCAGAGCACTAGCTTTCCAGGAAAAGAGAAACAGAACAAATCACAGAGGTGGGTGTTCATCTTGAAGAGAAGACACACCTGAGAACATAACAGAACCCCTCTGAAACCCTCCTCGCTTGGGGGCTCATGATCGTCAGCTCTCCTGACTTCAGGCACCTTCCCCTCCATGCATTTCCATCTGTCCTGCCAGGTGGCTGCCCCCGCGCCTGTCCAACTGGACTTCTCTTCTGAGCTCAAATTCAACGTGGCCGGAACTGAACTCATCTACCGCCCCTCCCCCGACAGGTCTACTTTTCCCCTGGGGTTCTGTTACAAGCATCATCTCCCAATCGCTGAAATTCAAACCTATATTTGAATCTGATGTGCTGTCTACTAGCAAGTCACCTCTCTCCAGGCCTCAGTTTTTCCCACCTGTGAAATGGGAAAGCAAGACTAGAAGAGTTCTAAGAACTCTTCCAGAGTTTAAAATTTTAAAAGCCTATGATTTTAAATCAACTTTAAAAAAGGTCTAGGGACAAGTCAGGCATCTTTGATTTCTAAGGAGTGAGAATTTAAGTCTTCTCCCTAAACACGGCCCATCAAGGGCAGGGCCCACGTTTTATGAGTCTCCTCAGCCCCAGCACCTCGCACAGAGCCAGACACAACCCAACACCCAGTAAACGTGTGAATGAAGAATGAACAGAGGATGGTCAGGGCTCGGGTTCAGGTTTGGGTTCAGGTGAGGATTAGGGTTAGGGTTAGGGTAGAAAGGCATAAAGCTAAAGCTTTGGAGACACCCGGAGCTGGCTTCAGGTCCTGGCTCCACTGCCCACTAGCTGTATGGCTTTTTCCCTCTGACCCTCAGATCCCTCATCTGGAAGAGTGAACAATAACAATTTATATGATTATTGGTGAGGACAAAATGATAAACACACAGTAAAACACAGGTAATTATTACTATAATTGGATGAATAAACGAATACTGAATGAGGTGATTTGTCCTGAGGATTTTTCAAGAAAAGGGACAAAGAAAGTATCCGTTGGTTTGGGTATCCTCATTAGAGAGAAATACAACGAAGAGATCATGTGTAAGACCCCACAGCCATGGGCCATCCCAACCCTCAGCAACATAAGTACAGAGAGCGCGTGGGGACCGGCACTTTATGGACGCGTTTCCTCCGAGGGTTTAAAGCATCTTCAGAGGTAACTAGAATTACCTCTTCCGCAGTCTCCCTATCCCCCCAACTCCCAACCCACAGATGCGAAAATATCCCAGTCTCTTAAGTGAACTGTCTGGGATAGAGATCCTGTTGAAAGGTGGCCTCGGGATGCACACAGAGTAGAGTACCCAGAAACTGACCCACCGAAATGCAGCCCCCTGATTCACGGCAGAAACCAGACTTCAGCGCCGTGGGGAGCGTTATTCCTCATATGGAGAAAAGACTTGATCAGATATTTCACAAAAGAAGACATCCAAACGCAGACAAACATATGAAATGGAGCTTAATTTCATTAGTTATTAGAGAAATGCAAACTAAAACCACAATGATATACAACCATACCGCCACTGGCATGGGAGCATGGCTGAAATGAAAAGGATGAAAACATCAAGTCATGGTGAGGATGCAGAGCAATCAGAACCAGAACAAAGGCTCTGGACAATTACTTTACAGTATCCACTAAAACTGGACATATACACAAATTCTATGACCCAAGCAATTCTGCTCTTAAGTATATGCTCAACAGAAATGCAGCCATCTGTTCACCAAAAGTCATGTTCTAGAATGTTCATAACAGCACTATACATATAGCCTTAAAATGGCAGCTATTCAAGTGCCCATTAATAGCAGAATGAATAAATAAATTGTGAAGTATCTCATATAGCAATGAGAATAAATAATCTACAACCACACACAACAGTACGGACGAAACTCATAAACACAAAAGGTCAGCAAAAGAAGCCAAAACCAAAAGAAGACACCTTGTATGATTCCACTGACATAAAGTGTGAAAACAGGAAAATTCACCCATGCTATGAGAAACCGGGATGACAGTGGAGGGTATTAACTGGACATGAATAGTAAGTGGACAAGAGGGGCTGATCCTCGGGTGTCAGTTACCCTGGTGTGTTCAATTTGTTAAAGTTAATCGAGCAGTATGCTAACTATATGTGCACTTTCCTATATGTATATTATACTTCAATAAAAAGTTATTTTAAGTGTCCAGCATTAGAGAAATGGAAAGTGCCTTTTTCTAAAATGCGGGGAGCTAGGAACAGAGGCTGGGTGCCTGTCTTCCCAGTGGGCAGAGAAAAAGCTCAATTTTAGGACTTAGAGAAGAGTCGGTAGCCCCAAGCTGTAGACTAAATAGCTGGCCGTGCACCAGTCCCCCTCTGAAACAGGTGCCTCCCAAGATACAGGGCCTGGGGAGGGGGAAAGAGGCTGGAAGACAGAGGCTGAGATCCCACACCAAGTGGGAGAGTTGGTCCAGCCTCCCCCATACACTGCCCTCCAAAGCAGAACTCCCATTTATGGTAGGGGCATGTTTATGCCGCCCAGCAACACTGGAGGATCACTCCTTCCCTATGCTGAGGCCACGTGGTTCTGCCGGGCAGACGCCAGTCATCAGCTCCTGGGGTGGGGGTGTGCTAAGACTATCAGAGACAATCCAGAGACAGCTGATGGAATTATTGGGAGTTGGGAAGGAGGACCCTGAGCCTGTAGGATGGATGCCTGGAGCTGCTGGCTCTCAACCTTCGGCACCACATGGGGAGAAGCTGGCCTGAGAAGGAACCAGAAAAAGGAAGCAAAAGAGGGAGGCAGAAAGGAAAAGTAGGAGTCGACTTCTTGAGATCTTCTTGGAGCACCTAGATCTGGATATGGCTGGAAGTGACACCCAGAGCCTATTACGTAAGCCAATGAATTCTGCTTTGCTTAGGCCAGCTTGAGTAACATTTGTCACTTAGGTCACTATGACAAACACGTCCTATTACTGCTCTCTGGAAGCCCGTGTGCACTCTGAGACTAAAATGGGTGTAATAACACCCCACACTAACTGCAATTACAGGCAGGCATCACTCACCATGTCAGAACATGCTATACTTTTACAAAGCTTTTTTTTTTTTTTAATATTTTATTTCTTTCTTCTCCCCAAAGCCCACCAGTACACAGTTGTATATTTTTAGTTGTGGGTCCTTCTAGGTGTGCTACATGGGACGCCACCTCAGCATGGCTTGAGGAACGGTGCCAGGTCCGCTCCCAGGATCTGAACCGGCAAAATCCTGGGTCTCCGAAGCAGAGCGGAGAACTTAACCACTCAGGCATGTGGCCGGCCCCCGCCTTTTTTTTTTAATATATTTTTACAAAGAGTTTTAATATTTCCTCCATCGATTTGATCATCACAGAAATGCCAAGAGACATGGGGTGCAGGTATTACAATTGCCACTTTCTTTGCCATCCCAGACTTTTCAAGAACTGGCAAGGATGTCGGGATGTTGGGACCATCCAATTGGACCCTCTTGCTTCCACAATGAGAAGAATGAGGCTCAAGGAAAGAAGAGGCAGCCTGGACACAACCAGAGCATAATAAAACTGCAAAGGGCTTAAAAACTCCTCAAAAGGGCCAAGAGCAACATTATTAAGATTGTGATGTGGCCTGAACCCCAGATTTGAGAATCTGGCTTAAATCCTTGCTCATAAGAGAATCTCATCAGATCCACGTTCTGCCATTATAATAAATAATAATGGGGAGCAGTTATCAAGCACCCGTCATCAAGCATAATGTTAAGCATTCATTCATTCTCTTATGGAATCCTTCTTTGAGGCCGATTTCTGCTATTGGGTCCATCTTGTAGAGGAGGAAACTGAGGCTTGGGTAGGTTAAGTAGTTTGCCCAAAATCACTGAGTCAAGTAGCAGAGTTGGGCCTCAAATTAAGCTTGTTCAACAGCAAAGGCTGGGGCTGGCTTGAGCCACCAGACCGAGTCGGCTGTGCCGAGACTTGATTTATGGGGTCCATCGTCCCAGCTTCTGCCCACTGCTGGAAGTTGGCCCCCTTCTTCTCTGACATTCACTTCCTTCAGCATTTCCAGAATCCAGCTTTAAAAAAAAAATCTATCTCCTGAGCAAGCCCTTGCCAATTAGCTGAGATTCTTCTATCTATAACATAGCCAATTGGTCCTCCCTTCTGAGTTAACACACTTTTGGGTCAATTATTCAGGCTGGAGCATCCAACACACCCACTAGACAGCTGCCTTCATCCTCCACACAGCCACCAGGGTCAGCTTTTATAATACATAAATCAGATCACACCACTTCACACCCACTAGGATGGATATCATCAAAAAGACAGACAATAACTAGTGTTGGTGAGGATGTGAGAAATTGGAACCTTCATACACTGCTAATGGGAATGTAAAATGGCACAGCTGCTTTGGAAAGCAATCCGGCAGTTCTTCAGGAGGTTAAATATAGTTACTCTATGACCCAGGATTTCCACACTTAGGTACATACCGAAAAGAAATGAAAATGGATGTCCACACAAAAACTTGTACGTGAATAGTTACAGCAGCATTATTCTTAATAGCTACGAAGTAGAAACAATCAAAATGTCCACCAACTGAAGAATGGATGAACAAAATATAGTCTATTCATACAACAGGATACTATTCATTCATAAAAATGAATGAAGTACTTACACACGCTACAACACAGATGAACCTCGAAAACATTAGGCTAATGGAAAGAAGCCAGATACACAGGACCAGATATTATGTGATTCCACTTATACGAAATGTCCAGAATAGACAAACCCACAGAGGCACAAAGCAGATCAGTGGTTGCCAGGGGATAGAGAGAGAGAATTGGGAGGTACGGGGTTTACATCGGGGGTGATGGAAATGTTCTGAAATTAGACGGTGATGGCAGTTGCACAACATTTTGCATATACTAAAAACCACTGAATTGTACACTCTAAAATGGTTAAATGGTGAATTTTATGGTATGTGAATTTTATCTCAAATGAAAAAATGTTTTAATCATTTTATAGTATATGTAAATCAAACTGTCATACTTAAACGCCTTAAACTTACACAGTGATGTACGTCAATTATTTCTCAATAAAATTGGAAAACGCCCCCAGGAAAATAACACAGCTACCCCCCCTCACCCCACTTTAAAACTCCGCAGTGGCTTCCCATCGAACTAGGAGTCAAACCCAAACTCCCGACCAGGGCCTACAAGGCCTGGCTCTGGGACCTCTCTCGTCTCCTACTACTTTCTCCCTCGCTCCTTCCCTTCCTCCCCTACCTCTGCGCTTTGACCTGACTCATCCCTCAATCCGGAATGTTCTTTCCCACAGCGGACCCCAAGGCCTTCCCTGGCCACCCCATCAAAATACAGCTCCATCCCATTACCCTGCTTTATTTCCTCATAGCCCTTATCCTCTGAGAAGATACTGCTTTTCTTTTTAAAGATTGGCACCTGAGCTAACAACTGTTGCCAATCATCTTTTTTTTTTTCTGCTTTTTCTCCCTAAATCCCCCCAGTACATAGTTGTATATTTTAGTTGTGGGTCCTTCTAGTTGTGGCATGTGGGATGTACTGGGGGGATTTGGGGAGAAAAAAGAAAAAAATAAAATCTTAAAAAAAAACCAAAAAACTCTACTTCTTTGTTATCCATCGCTCCCACCAAGAGGGCGGGAGTCTTGCCTGTCACGTTCACAGCTCTGAACTTGCCTGCCATGTAGGAGCTACTTGAGCAACACTTGTGGAAAGAACGAATTTACTGAACAACTTTCTGTGAGATCTGAAAGGCCGCCTGCTATCTGGTCAGGAGTCCGGAGCACACAGGGCTCAGCCACACTCTGCAGGTGCTCAGGGAGTTAACAAACATTTGCTGGGCACTCAGAGGCAAGCCCCGCCCTAGACCTGTCTAGAACCCTGAGGAAGCAGGAAGAATGTCTGAAAGTCTTTTAGGGGTCACAAAGCACGCAGTGTTTACACAGCAACCCACAAACAAACTTGAAGGAGAGATCTAAGATTGCGTTGCTGACACCCAAACTGGACGCTGGGGTCCAAATCGGCCTCATAAAACTGCACTGGCAAGTACCCTCCAATACAGCTTCTCGGGACTTTGCGATCTGACCTCTTCTCTAGAATGAGACGGTTGCAGCTCACACCTGCTCCTGCCTCCTCCCATAGGGACTTTCTTTTCAGAGGCCGTTAAAAATCTAACTAGGCAGGTGGCGATGGCCTCCTTCCCCTTCTCCTCCTCCCTACTTCAGCATTTCTGAGGCGCGCACACGGCAAGCAACTTACCCACTAGGAGTTTGACATCTCGGACCGTGAAATCAGGGTCAGGCATCCTGGAAAAAGTGGAGCACAGACATTTGGTGAGAAGCCAGAAACAACAGAGTTAGGCCTAACTCGGGGGGCAGGAGGAGGCCATTTTTCCAAGAGGGATCCCTTGCTCTCATTTTGGGAACCCAAAATGAGATAACCCTGAGGGAGGGTGGTAGACCAGTTGGTGCTTCAAAGGAGGGTCACCTCCAAACCACTGAGCCCCTTCCTCAGCTCAGGAGGCAAACCAAACCCCCTCACTCTCCCCAACACCTGAACTCAGCACTGCTGCAGGAAAGAGGATGGGACATCCACCATCCACTGCACTTTTCCGGGGAAGACCGAGGTGTGGTGTCAAGGGTAAGTGCCAGAGCTGGGCATTCAAACCCTGCTTTCTTTTAGGGTGAGTGGCCTTCTCTGTGTCTCTTCTTCTAGAAAATACTCTCCATAAGGAGTTGTATGAAAAGTGGGAGGGATCCCTTTAGGTTCAGAGGGACAAAAAGACGCACATCATACCAATTCCGGAGACGTGATAACACTGGCTATGACTGTGGTGACATTTACCATTAATTAACAATGATGCCAAAGGCTTCATTTCTACTAGTAGGAATGAGATTCTTGAGCGAGTCTGGCAGTAGATGCTGGAGAGGGAGGCAGGCGGGGATGACACCCTCAGCCTCCTCCCCACCCCTGCCCAAGGGGTGGAAACCTGTTCTTCCAGCCTGCCTTCCGGATCTCTCCCCGACCTGGAGTCCTCACAGATCCCCAGGAGAATGTAAAGGGAACAAGACACAGTGGGGAGGCAGGTGCCCGGGCAGGCAGACAAAGGGGAGACCTGGGCCGAACAGCCTAGGAAATGCACCCTCCACAGAAAAGGACCAATTTCCCACAAAGGGAGAGCCTGAGCTTAGAGGCTGGCCAATCCCCTTGCAGCTCAGGCCCTGCCTCAGTCTCCTGATTTGGGGAGAGGGGCACAATTCTCTTTAGGAAGTCACTGCACATAACTGGGGCAGGTCAGGGAAAAAAGTCAACACTGTTTAACTACCTTATGTCCTCTCTGCCCAAATTCTCTGAAAAAGACCAATCTTTGGAGCGTTTTTCCCCTTTGTCAAGGCTTGAACAAGGAAATACTATCCCCAGATAATAAAGATCCTTCTCAGCCATGAAAGGTGGAAAAAAGGGTGGAGGAAATCCACCCCAAGCTATAAAACACGTTAGGGAGGGAGACAGGGAAAGAAGCGATTAGTTTCAGCAACTTACTTAATTCCTAGTCCATCCTTTTCTCGAAATATCAGAGGAACCCTGAGAGCTTCTCTCTGCACGTACTCATAGTTGAAATCTGTTTGGATGTTGGAATTAAAACAAGTTGGTTAAGTCATGAAGGAGCAAATGAACCACCATCAATTGGTTAGAAGAAAAATGATGGAAGAGGGGGCAAGGGTTATACTAGACACAGGCACCAGCCCTAGGACAAAAGCTCCCTGGAAAATGACAGGGAAATGGATCAGGCAAAGCCCAAGAGAAGCCATGCCAACTATCAGCTCCTCTGCCTACTCAGTCATTCTCTGCATGCCCCACGGGTCAGAACTTGTCAATGAACAGCCCAAGGCCGGCGAGGGCTGGGGAGGGAGACTCATGAAAGAGCCCCACACAGAAAGAGCCCCAGCTATGGCTGGGAAAGGGGAACAGACAGAGAAACGCATCCCAGGCTGAGCTCAGAAAGTAAAGGGACTGCAAAATTGAAGAATGCCACCTGGGAGGATCTGAAGCCCCAGAGAGGAGGCTGGGAGGAGGGCTCTCATTGTAGCAGAGCATCAGGGAAGATCTTATTGTAATATCCTGCATAGTGAAGAGGAGGGGGGAAAAGCCGGTTTCCCTGGAAACTGTGTATTTGGTGCCAAAATAACTAGGGAACTGGGCACAGCTTTGTTGTCTTAATAGTGAAATTTTGCTGCAGCCATCGCAATACTTGCTTCAACTGGATAACCGAGAGGGGTGCTCCCAGGTGAGGGCTGTGCAAGGAGGGCAGAGTGAGACCCCAAGAAAATTCAGTGTGGTTTTCTGTCTGGGGCTTCTCTAGTGTTGACCCCAAAATCCTTACTGAAAGCTCTAGAGCATGAAGGAGGCCTTAGTTTCTATCCTCCTTGAGTTCCAAAAGCAGGGGATCTGACCCAACCATATCCCTATAAATACAGAGGTGAGGGAGGCTGAGATAATTCTGCACAGCCTGAAATCCTCAGGTAACTGAAGCAATCCGCAAGGGCACAAGCCCTCCCTGGCCAGTCGGAAGGGAGATAGAAGAGATCCCAGGCCACTGAAGCCCCTGCCCCGGGGAAACAGGGCACCAGGGCAGCTGGGCGGGGGGGGGGGGGGGGGGCCAACACAACTCAGCTCAGAGGAGAGGGAGAGAACAAAACCAGAGCCGGGGAAAGCCCTGACCTCAGCAGCTCAGATCCCCAGGGGCTCACAGTGAATGGGGATGCCTAAGGATTTAAAGGCAGAGAAGTTTAAGAAGCTTCTATTTTGAATCCAGGCTAAGGGCTCCTTCTGTTTCTCAGCTCCTCCCTCAAGGTTTGGGGCCAGATCTGAATTAACTACCAAAACCCTAGGGCCCTCCTGAAAGGAGCCCAGACCGCAGATTTAAGGAAATCTCCCTTGCTGGAACCGCACCCCCCCCACCCCCCGACACACACACCCAAAGCCCACCCCCTGGGTGAGCCTCAACTTCCTCAAATGAGCCTGAGAAACTGCTCTGAGATCCTGGGCAGAGAATTCCTCACAAATGACTAGGAAAAGTTTGCATATTGTTTTCTCATGGGCTCTGTGTAAAAGGGGGGAAGAAAGGAGAGGAATTAAAACCTCATTTACGCTTAGGAAATTCAAATGCAGTAGCCCCCTGGACTGTCCGCCTCTGTGTGCAATGCTCTTAAGACCTGGCAGGCTAAAAGAAATTTCTTCTTCCCTCCCCCCACAACTACCCCCTAGCACGGAAGCCCAGCGCCCCAGGAAGCAATGGGCACAAAAGAGAAACTTCAAAAATGCAAAGCCAGGACCGTCTCTTCTAGGGCAACTCCACAGCCCCCACCACTCAACCGGAACCTGGAGGCGGGAGTCCCTGTTGTCAGCTCACTGAGGGATGGAAGGGTTTTCCCAAGGGGATGGCGGATAAACAAAATGGAAAAAAGAGTAATATAAAGCAAACTCGAATATCTGAAAGGAAAAAAATGAATTTACAAACCCCAGGAAGGCCCAGGGAGATGCCTAGGTGGGCAGGAGCATCTTCTAAATTCCAAGCCCACAGGCGTACCAGGGCCTCGCGGCACTTCTAGAGGCCTCAGACCCAAGCCAGAGCGTCACCTGGACGATACTCCCAGACACCTTCCTAGTACCAAGGTCAGGGAGAAATTCAGATCCCGAAGGTATCAGGCTGGGGTGGCACCCCAAAACCCAAGAGGCTTCCCCAACTTCTGCTCTAAAGTGGCAGGGCCCACAAGAGGAAAAGAACTCGCAAGGTCTCAGGCCTGGGAAGAGACTCTGTTTCCCAGGGGGAGGGTCCCAAGTCTTCAAACTGCCAGGGGACAGGGATCTCAGCCTTAAGCCTAAGGAGGACAATACCCCACCCACAGTCCCGGCTTCGAACTGTCAGGGCTGCCCGGCTGAGGCCTCAGGCTTAAGTAGGGGCTCCGGCCAACAACTGGGAGCTCATCCAGCCCCTGCCCCAATCCGGCCGGGCCCACGAGGTGATGGGGTTCAGGAGACCCCAGGCCTGAGGAGGCATCACTCAGTGGCTCGGGGCGTCCCCAGCGCCAGTTCCTAACTGGCAGGGCCCAAAATGGCATGGGGTTTTGGGAAGCTTCGGGCCTGGGGGGACCCTCACCTCAATGCCCCAGGGGCGCCCAGCGCCTCTCCGGCCAGGTGACCGCACCTCTCGCAGCGCAAGGAGCTGGGCCGGCTCCGGGTGGGGTAGAATGCGCCGCACCCGCCCTCCCTCCATCCGCTCGTCTGTCCTCAGGTCCCTCTGTCCCCCTGCCCCCTGGCTCTGCCCACCCTGAGGCTGGTGGTGGGCGCGGACCCGGCCTAGGCCCACGGCCGGCCCCGGTTCCCGCCTGCCCTCCTCCCTCGCCACCCCACCCCACCCCCCCAGTGCTCGGCCTCGTTTCGTCACCGGATCCCCTGGAATGGGGGACGCGGGCGCGAAATACGAACCCAGCCACCGGCAGCTCCCTCCCCACGTGCGCTTGGCCCGCGGCACGGAGGGCGGCCCGAGGAGGGGGCGCCTCACCTTTGCCCTCCATGGCGTGCACGAAGTCCCCCTGGTACAGCTGGCTGCGCAGCTTCTCCTCCAGGCTGAAGCCGCGGACGCTGACGATTTCCTCCACGTCCGACAAGTCCTCGTTCTCGTCGTATCTCTGGCGGTCAATCGGGCGCTGCGAGGACCCAAACCAGAGACCCCCGGACATTACTGGGGGAACTGGGGGTCGCCTCTCACCCTGGGCCCAGTTCGAACAGGTGCAGGAGCCGCGCGCCCCCTGCACCCCACCATTGCGACCCGACCAACTTTGCGCAAATGCCAAAGATGCTGAAAATCAAGATAACGAGAGGGGCCCGCACCTCCAGGATCCGGCTGCGCCCTATACAGGGCACTCCTCTCCTACATCTTTGGAGGCCATGGAAGGGACGTCTGGGGGCTCTCCCTTGCCCCCCACCCCGAAGAGGTGTTGAGTTTTGCCTACTCGGCCGGGAGCCTGGTTATGTAACCCGCGAAGGGGGCTCCGCGCACGGGCTGGCGGGGCATTTGTAGGCCCCGGGAGGAGCCGCCGCAGCGCCCGGGCTCGGCGCTAACAGCAGCCCAGGCGGCAGCGGCGGCAGAGCCGGGAAGCCGGAACCCGGGGCCGGCGGCATTTCTAAGACTGGAGCCGCCCCCGAGCTACCAGGGAAGCTGGAAAGCTGAAATGGAAGGGCTGAGACCCCAGCCGCCCCCGCCGACCGCCCGCCAGTGCAAGAAGAAGGAGGGGTGGGGGGGGTTCGGGGCTTGAGAGGGAGAGAGGCAGACAGCCCGCCACAAAGCTCCCATCGGAGACCCCAAAACGCACCAGCAGCTGCCTCATCTCCCCACAAGCGCGCGCGCACACTCACTTCCTAAGGAGACTCCCCCACCACTCCCCGCATCCCCTGCCTCCTCCCTCCACCGCCCAGAGCCCGGCCCCGCAGCCCCCCAGATTCCGGGCGAACCCCGAGCCCACTCAGCCCCCCCACACGCCTTTCCCCGCTACTACCTCCCCACTTAAGTGTCTGAGACTCTGAGCCTCACAAGGGACTGGAGGAGTAAGCTGCTTGCTTCCTTTTGCATGCAATTTATTATATTTTTTTCCGGTCCTCTTGCAAAATACAGAAAAGGAAAGAAAAGCCAGCGAGAAACAACAAAAAAAATAGATCTATCATAAACCAGATACAGATTTGGAAAAAAAAAAAAAAAGCTACACACCAATCTTCTTCCAGAGTCTTTCTCTGCCTCCATTTTTTTAGGAGAGTTCACCAATTAATTGTCAACACTCCTGCCCCCTGCATTTTGGCGGAGGGGGGAAGGAGGGAAGACCAAAGAAAACAAACCAAAAAATAAATAAATAAAGCAAGCCAGAGCCGAGATCTACAAAGTTTTGCACCAACACTTAAGCAGATCCGTTTGCAAAGTCCTAGGAAACCATTTTCAGCAGTTGTGGGGGGGGAGGCGTCGACGTCATAATCCCCGGAACGTAAACATTGTTGCCGATCGCGCTCTGAGCCCGCGGCCCGGCAAGGGGGGGGGGGCACCGGCCCGGGGGTGGGGGGGGGGGGGCGGCGGCCCGAGGAGGTGTGGGGCGGGGAGGGCGCCCGGGAGGCACCGGGCGCCGTTAGCGCCCTGGCATCGCTGTTTTGTTGTTGGGTCACGAGTGCGCCTCTGCACGCAGGCGCCGCCGCCGCCCGGGAGTTGTGTGCAGAGCTGACTTTTGGAGGGCTGAGTTGCAGGCGGCGGGCGCATCCCGGAGATGGCGGGGCAGGGAGGGAGGGAAGGAGGAGGGGTTCGGGAAGGAGGTGCAGATTTGCACGGCTGGCCTCAGCGGGAGGCGCGGAAATGCAAGCCGAGCTCGCTGGCGTGAAAGCCCCCGGGGCCTGGCACCCCCAAAAACGACCCCCCACCTTAATCCCTGCCCCCATTTGCCCAAGGCCCCCACGGGCTACCCCTCTTCCTCTTCCCTCATCCACCCCACCCTATTACCTACGTGGCCGACCCAAATTCAAAACATTTTGTATATATAATTTTTCTTTTTTTGCTTTGCTGCTGCATGTGGTTTTTAGGGGGCTGGGGACGATCCTCCCCAGACCCCCAGGTGCGGACCTGCCATATGGAGAAGGCATCTGGGGACTCAGGAAGAAATTAGCGCAGCTCCATACCTGTACGGACTGCACAGCTTTTAAACTCCGGGACTCAAAGATATGGACCCCCCACATACACACACAGGTACAGGAAATACAGCCAGACCAGAGCCTTTTCAGACCCGAGCTGACCGGAAGACGTTGCCTTTCATTCATTCATTCTGCCCGCGTCTGTGGAGTCCTTTACTAGGCGACGAGCCCTGGAACAGAAATTGGACATTTTTTAAAGGTCCCTGCGCTCGCCAAGAGGAGGAAATAGATGCTCAGGAGTGAACTACCGAGAGAATCGGATCTGGCGCCTCCTAACGCAGCTGGCAAACAGGAGGAGGGTAAGCCCTTATTGGCCGTTTATAGGAGAAAAGTCGGTGGAAAGGTGCAAGGCGCTCTGGGATGGGGCGCGGGGAATTTGGGGCGCCCTTGGTTAATCCTATAGAGCTTCTTGGCGGAGGTATTGGCATCCTCTGTACACATATGAAGTATCGTTAGATCTGAGTGTGCTTCCGTGTCCACATAACTAGTTCGCTGTGACCACCCCCAAAACTGGAGTCCTCAATGAGTTGTCCTGTAATTCCATCCTGAACAACAGCCAAATCGACTTTGGTTGTGAGAAAAGCTGGCCTTAAACATTCCTCCAGCCCATGTAGGCCTGATCTCGGGGGTAAAGATCACGCTGCGCTGACATGGCAGCAGGGCTTCCTGAAGGATTGTGGTGGATGCTCGCAGCAGGCTTTGCCAAAGTAATTCCCATGCTTGTATTTTTGTTTCTCCCATTAACCCTGTGGGATAGTTGGAGCAGGTCATTTTGCAGATGGGGAAACCGAGGCCTGGAGAAGTTATGAATCTGGATGATTGCTCTGCCCTCATATCGTCCCCATGTCAACACAGCGATCAGAAATGTGGGGAGGAAGTGGCTTCCCCAGCAGAGATCAGATGTAAAACATCAGCTCCATATTGGTCACCCTGAGAGAGGGCTTCCCCCCCGCTCACCTTAAAGTTTCCTGTCCCGTCTTTCTGTATTCCTTCCCCCACCCCACGCACCCAAAGACTACTCTTTGAAGTTTGTTTTAATCTAAGTCTACTAGCTGTAAAAAAATTTTTAAGTAAGGATGAGGCAGGCAAACATCAAAATTGTGTTCCCAAATTGAAATTGCCCTCGTGGGCTCAGTGGGAGTGAGAAGAGTTTTGCCTTCAGCCTCTGTCAAGAACCAGGGACCATTTTACTCGCTTCTCTCTTTCTCACAAGAACCCTTGAAGGGAAATAGTCTTGTTATTACTCATTTTGCAAATGAGGAAACTGGGACTCAGAAAGGCAAAGCCACTCACCCAAGATCACACAGATTGTAAGTGGGGCTGCTGGGGCTCAAACTGGAGCCTGGCTCTGTTATCACATGCTTTTTGGATATTGACCACCTTCACTGCTCCCACATAATGAAATAAATGTGTTCAAAGGAGGGCTTGTGGGCTGGAGCATCTTGAAAAATGAGTAAAGTGGAATAAGCAAAACTGTGAAATAGCACGCTTGGTCTTAATTCTCCTTTCCTCCCAAAGACCCTTCTTTTTCCCCATGTGGCCTCATGGTGTCCCCAAAAGCTGGTGTCAGGAAAAGATCCCATGGCAGGCACCTTAGTGTAAAAACAGCTAAGTCCATATATCACCCGGATGGGGAGTTCCTGGCCTGTCAGAGTGGGAAGGGGTTGAGTAGTCACCTAATTTAATCCCTCCCTTTACAAACCGTGAGGAAACCACAGACCAGAGAGAAGAATGGGCCAGCCGGGGGTTTATTCCCCTTTGACTCCCCCAGAATGCCTACCCTGCCGCCTGGTCCTAAGTGGTCACTCAATAAATGTTGGGCCCTTGATGGATCACCTTCCCCAGCGATATTTGCATTTTCCCTTTATCAGTAATTGGCAGATGAAAGGCTTTGTCCTCTGTTGAAAGAATTTCAGGCATTTGCTCAAAGTGGGGGAGGAGGTTATTTTGGGCCAAAGGGGGAAGGGCCAAGACCCTTAAGCTCCCAGTGTTGGCTAATTGTCCCAGAGGAACAGACGGTAGAGGAGAGAGGGGAGGGAAGCTTAAGGTGCTTCTCCAAGAGAGGTATTTTTTCTTGCAAAAAAGACCAGGCCAGTTGTATTTGAAACATAATAATAATGACTTCCTGGACCCTCCTTCTCATTCTTACAACAGGCCCAGTCAAATCCTGGCTGTGTTGGCCCCATTCATTCATTTCTTAATTTATCAAAGGTTGATTGAGCAGCTAGCTCTGTGCTCTAAGACCAAGAGGATACAAGAACCAGCTCGGATTGTACTCCAGGCAGGGCAGGGAGTGGACAGACCAACCGCTTCCCAAGGGAGTTAGGAAGGGCTGATTCTGGATGGAACCCCAGAGTCCAGAATCCAAGATTTTTGAACTGTTAGAAACTGAATCTCTTATCTGATTCATATATAATTATAATAGCTCCTCATTTTTGAGAGCTAACTGTGTCTTCGAGCAAAACCACTCACGTTTGCTGTCTCTGTGAATCCTCATCAAGGCACTATGAGGGAGGGTCTGTAACTCCCCACTTTTATAGCTGAGGCTCAAAGAGCGGTCAAGTTACTTGCTCAAATTTTACAGCTGTGAAATAGCAGAGACAGGATTTGAACCCAGGGCTTGTAGGTATCTTGAGCCTGCAGGCTTGACCACTAGGCCTCCCCACAGGGCTGTCCCATAGAACGCGGTAGAAATGTTCTATGTCTTCGCTGTCCAATACAGTAGCAGCCTCTAGCCGCATGTGGCTATTAAGCGCTTGAAATGTGGGTAGTGGGATTAAGGAACTGAATGTTAAATTATATTTAATTTTAATTAAATTTAAATAACTATATGTAGCTAGTGTCTATCTTTTTGGACAGCGCAACCTTAGAGTGTTTTCCAGAATTTGTCTTAACTCACCTACCAGGCTGTGTATACATCACAGTCTGATTTGGCACTGAGTCCCGATAATCAACCTTCTGGAAACATTTGTGGAATGAACGAAGGGTCCTAGAGAAAATGAAGTATTGGAATGATGAGGTGGGGGAAGGGGGCCAGAGATATCTGCAAAGGTTTCCAAGAAGGGGCCATCTGGAACAGTGTGAATGTCTGAAGTGTTAGCCCTTAAACCACTCGCTCTGAGAGTGCCTGCCAAGAGCATGGCACTGTAGGCACCTGGGGATGCCAGTCGGGTATGGATTGTCCCACCTGCCCATATCTGACACATAAACTTCTCAAGGACAGATCATTGGCCATCGGGCAGGAAGCCTGAGAAATGGATGACCACTTCCTGACATATATCCTACTGATCAACTCAAACACAAAGATGCAATCCATTGTAGCTCGGTTTGCAATAGAGAAAGACTGAAAATCAATCTAAAAGTTGGGAAACTGATTAAATAATTCTTGGACCATTTGTCTGCTCAATGAAATGCTATTATCAAATCACTAAAAAGAGTTAGGGAGCTCTATATATACTCATGTGGAATGATTTCCACTTATGTAAACCAAAGGGGATATATCTCTATCTACTATATTCTTCTATATACGCAGAATTTTCTTTCTTTGGAAAACAAAAAAAATGAGGAGAAGAGAAGAAAACCTATTGTTTGGTACAAGGTGAAATTTTTGCCACATGTATGCATTCATGTTGCCTGATTTGGGACCTTATAGACCTAATTTCATTTTATATGCTATGGTACCTTTTGAATCTGTACTATGTACGTGTATTACCTACTCAAATATGAATTCCATTTGAGTCATCTTTTTTGAGCTTTTACGGTTCAAAATCAGGCAAATCTAAATCAAATATTGTTTAGGTATAGATACATAAGTGGTAAATAAAAACAAGAGAGCGATTAACACAAAATACAAGAAAAGACTTAACCGGAGGACGGGGAGGGGAACAGCGAGAGGCACGGTGCTTTTCTGATTCTGGACCTAGATGGTGGGCACCTGAGTGTAATTCTTTAAAGCGTCCTGCAATAGTTTACAGATTCCATCGTCCTGATGAAATATGCCACAATTTTAAAATTGTTTTAAAATCGCGTTGTCTTTCTCCCCCATCCCCACCCACCCAGTTTCTCCCTTCCACACTCCCATCCCCAGAAAACGTGCTAACCAGTCTCTTGGGTATCCTGCCAGAAACAGTTTATGTATTTGCAAACGTCTACATATTTCCTTTTCTCACTGTGTCATACAAGTAGACACACCGTTCCACCTCTTCTTTTTTAACTTAATATGAACTTGGAGCTCTTTCCATATACTTTCCGTAGAACTGCCTCCTTCTAAAATATTATTTAAAGATGACGTAAATCTGAATGTTGTGAGGCAGGAAAAGTTCAAGATTGCTTAAGAAACAAAAAGGAGTTCACAGAAATGTATATATTATGATCCCATTTATGCTGAACTTTATACAGGTCATGTTGTATAGATATGCCCCCAGAACGCTGGAACGGAGCAGCACACTGCTGTTGGATCACTTCTGAGGGGGGCAGAACATTTTGAGGGGGTTATATAGAGACTATATTTATATATTATTTGCATTTTTAACAACCATTGTGCCCTTTTAAATTTATCAAATATTTCAAACATAGAGGCATAGAAAATAAATATAACGAAGAAACATAGCAAGGACTTTGTATCCAGTACCTAGCTTTGCCAAACCCCAGAGTTTTGCCATATTTTGTATTACTTTTGCAATTAAAAAAATTCTTTGGGGGACAGCAGACCACACTATTGCTGTTAAAGTGATTGCTCTTCCCCATGACCTTTTCCTTTTTTTTCACTCCTCAGTCCCTTGGAGATTGAAGCATCAGAGTGAGAAAGAGCAGAGTCACATACAGCCTGACACTGGCTTTGGTCATGTGGGGAAGACTTCAGTTTCTATCCAGAGGTCTGCATTTTCTAATGTCCTCTTCCTGTGGGAGGATTGGAAGGAAACTTGGAAATAACAGGTGAGTTAATTAAGGGGTTAATGCCAGGAAGAGAGTCATAAAAGTTCAAAGATACTTTCAAAACTTGCATCTTTGGATTGATGGACAAGTGTGTGAACCAATGGAAATCAAAATCCAAGCATTACTTCATCATGCAAAATTGTCATTGGTTGCCAAGCCCCAAGGGCCGGACAGCAGGGCTGGCAGTTAACCCTTTCAGGGACAATCATGCCCTTTATATTAATTTTCTTTTGAAAGATGAAGTAGGAACAGACAAAAAGCCTAGAAAGGTCCCCAGACCTTGAAGTGCCACCTTTGGATCTCAGCCCAGAAGGCAGAGTTTCACCCATCAAAAGAACACCAGGGGACAAATTTCCTGGAGAAAAGTTTTGAACTTTTCAAATGGGGGATCAGCTGCCCTTGCTTAGTAAGAGGAGAGGGGAGGAGAGAAGTCGGCTTTACTTTCTGTACCGTCAGAACAGAGACCAGCGTAGGAGACTATCCCATTAATCTTGCAGAGCCATCAGTCACCAAGAGGATTGAATTGCATTTCCTGCCCAAAGATGTAGACACAGATGACCTTTGCAGCAGCCCTCAGACCCCCAGTTCACAGCTGGAGAGAGGATGTGTCAGCATTTACTTTCGGGTCTCACCCTGCCTTTTGTTCAAAAATTCAGACTCTTTGTGTTCAGGCTGCTGCAGGGGTTTTGTAGCTGTTGATGCTGCTGATTTTTTTTTAACCTCCCACGACTTGCAACTTCTGAGAAACAAACTATTTGGCAGAAGATAATATCTGGAGGTGCCCCAGAGAGGGAACCAGAATAGATACGGGACAATTTTAAGAGAGGCCATTGGGCCTTTGGGCTTTCCCTATTGCCCAAATTCCTGGGTTCCCTGAATGCTGCAGGCTCAACTGGATGGAGCCAAAAGTCCATCAAAAGGAATAATCATGCCTTATGTTTACATGGCTCTATTACAAAAAAGCTTTTACATGCATTACCTCATGTGAAAGGAACGGCTAGAACAGACGCATTTACATACAGGAACATTCTAAATTCCCAAATATAGTGAGCTATGTGACGTTGGACAAGGTGCCCAAACTGAGCCTCAGCTATCCCATCTGTAAAGTAGGGGCCATAATATCAAACATGTAAGAGTGATGTGAGGACCGACCGAGCCAATGTGCTACAACAGGGCGGTTGGTAAATGGTGTGTCTTCATTCAAACGAAGTTGACCTCGTGGACTTCATAACCCTAACTAGTTGTGGTTTGGGGAAATGTAGTTTTCCCCCAAGGGGAAGGCTGCCTAAGATGGGTGGAAGAGCTCTGCTTTTCTCTCCCACATCCTTTGTCTCCCCACCCAGTCTCCTTCAAAGTCTGAACACGCTCAACTATTTTGAGTTCTTTGAATAAACCTGCTTTCTCTCCCCTATGCCTTTGCATATGCTGATCCCTTCACCCAGAGCACCCTCTCTGTATCTCTTACTTATCCTCCTGGAATCGCTTAGATATCTTCTCTTTCCTGCCCCCCTCCTAATGCTGATCACATTACCTCGCTGTGGCCTCTGCTCTCACCAAACTGTGAGTCCTGGGAGGGCAGGGACCCTGCTGTCTCATTCATTGATTTGCATCCTACCTAGCACAGGGCCAGCGACCTGCTCCAAGAGTATGTGTGGAGTGGAAGCCCGGCACCCCAACCGTGCCTCCCCCAGTCCCCAGATTCCTCACCCGTCCAGAATCTAGGAATAACAGTGCTGAGATTTTTCTCTTTTCCTGGCTAGCCATATTATAGCACCCTTTGCAGATGGAGCCCGTGACTTTTTAACCCTCCTTGGAATGACATTAATTCACCAGTTATTTATTGAGTGCCTCCTAGATTGATACACAGAGCGGCCTTTCTAGGAAACCCTCCTCTTCACTCCACAGCAGCTATTCACGGCAAAGGACAGGCCTTTTGCCCTGGGGAGGCTAAGATGTTCTGAAATGCGGAGGGCAGTTGGCTCTGATTCCCAGCCTGGAGAGAGAAATCTCTGAGATCGCCCCTTGAGAGCAGGTGAGTTTGTCCAACCCTAGCACAAAACCCTTTCTCATTCAGAACACTTCTCAGAATTATAATAAAATCCTCATGTGTTAACAGTCTAATGTCTGTCTCTCTCATTAAAAGGAAAAGTCCCTGAAAGACTGACCTTGGGCTTGTTCACTGCTTATCCTCAGCCCCTGAGGGCCTGGTTCATAAAATATACTCAACGAATGTTGAATGAATTCCTCAAACACCAAAATATGTCTATTTTCAGCTTGAAAAACAAACCTTAAAATGTACCTCTTTGAAGAAGACACAAAGGTTCTAAGAGGCCCTCTTGAAGTGCAACAGACAAGGTGGTGTGCCTGCGGGAGGGGGTGCTCTACACCTTTCTATCTCCGAAGCCCAGGCTCTCCTTCCCTGTATTCCAGACTGCGTCTCCGCCTCCCCTTCACGAGGCCACCTGGGAACAGGGGACCAGCTGTCATCGCCCTCAGCTGAGGCCTGCAAACGTGCACTCCGCGTCATGGCCCCAGACCCCCCTGTCTGGGAGGCCCCTCAAGCTGGCGATGCTGTGTTGGGGGAAGGGGAGGCCAATATTTGCAAGCGAGTGTGGCTTCCCCAAGGCAGGGTCAGGACTAATCGCTCCGTCGCCAGCCTCTTTCAGGCTCCCTACTTGATGGCCTGGAGGCTGGAGACTGGAGGGTGGAAGGGGGCGGGGTGCAGAGCCAGCTGTGGGGGCAGGGCAGGGACTGGTGGGCCTCAGAGTCACCAACAGTCCCGGAATGACCTAGGCGGCTTGCCTCTTCTGCTCCTGATCTCCGTAATCGATTCGTCAGCCTGAACTGTGACTCCAGCCTCAGCATCCGCATCTCCCCTAGGCGATCACTCTTAATGTCTGCCCTGGGCAGGGTATCAACACATCAGTACTGCATTGTGAGTCCTCTGCTCACCTGGGTCAATTTACTCCCCTGCCAGATGTTAAGTTCTTGGAGAAAGTTTGATTTCCTTTTGAGTTCACCACAATTCTAGGCGCTGGGTAGAGGCACAGCAAAAAGCGATTGGCAGGATGGGGTCGTCAGTCCTTCCGGAGTCCTGACTTCTCAGCCTATGAGCAGTGTGGGGAGTGACTTCACCTCTCTGAATCTCATTATTATTTGTACAATGGGAAAACCAGATTGTTGGGAGGATGAAATGAGGTCACTGAAACCCCAGTCTTCACACTCCATATTTCTCTCTTCTGCTTTCATTTTCACTGATCACCATCTATCATGTATTTCACTTATTTGTTTTGGTTATTTTTTTCTCCTCCTATAAGGTGTTTTGTCCACCTCTGTACCTCTAGCCCCTCAAACAGAGCTTGACACATAGTAGGTTCTCAGTACATATTTGTCAAATAGATTAATGGATGAATGTAAAGTGATTAGTATTTGATAAGCACCAAATAAAGGTAAATATTTTTTTTAAAGATTTTATTTTTTCCTTTTTCTCCCCAAAGCCCCCAGGTACATAGTTGTATATTTTTAGTTGTGGGTCCTTCTAGCTGTGGCATGTGGGACGCCGCCTCAGCATGGCCTGATGAGTGGTGCCATGTCCGCACCCAGGATCCAAACCGGTGAAACCCTGGGCCACCAAAGTGGAGCACGTGAACTTAACCACTCGGCCACGGGGCTGGCCCCCAAGGTAAATATCATTGATTACCATTGTGATTAAGAACTGAGTCTCTAGAATCTAACTGAAAACAGTGCAACTGGGTCAGGAGAAATTTAGCATCATGATAGGAGGTTGGGAGCTCTGGCTGAGAAATCCCATCCTGTCTGCACTGTTCACAAACTGTGGGACCTGGACTGAGTGACTTCACCTTTCTGCAGCTGTAAGGTGGAGGTAATAACAGTACCTCCCTGGTAGGGTGCGATGATAGGAGGAGATGGGAAATGTAAAGCTCTTAGTAGAATGCTGGGCACATAATAATTGCTCAGTAAACAATGACCATCATTACTCATTCCAGTAATAGTAATACTCAGGCTAGAGGTGACTTCTGAATCAAACAGTTGCTAAGCACTTAAAATATGTCAGGGTCCAGCGAGCTCAATATTAATTGACCTTTATCTGTGAGTTTCTCAAGGAAAGGGATTGTGTTTATATTGTCATGATCTTGGCCACCAGTAGATGCTAATTAATGTTAAAACATGCTGGAAAAATTACACACTGAACTCGAATATGTGTGACAACATAGACCAGCTATTAGATCAATAAAAACAATTGCCTACTATGTGCCAGACACCAATGTTGGGCGCTGAAGATATGGTGGTGAGCTTAAACAAACATGGTGGTTACTGCTTTCAGGCTAGTGAAACTTGGGACAGTTGACATGCTTTGTACCAGTAGTTGCACAGAGAGATGGTACATTGCAACTGATGACATTGCAACTGATCACAACGGAGAGGTAAATGGGGCTATGAGGTCTTATATGGGTGGGCGTGGAGGGGTCGACCTGATCTGGGGTTGAGGAGGAAGTCAAGGGAGCTGTTCCAAGTAGGGTAGAGAGCTGAGCTCTGAGGAGAGAGGAGGCCTTAGCCAGGCTGGTGTGGGGGAAGCGTTCTCAGCAGAAAAAATAGCAGATGCAAAGCCTCCGTGATAGGGGAGCACATGTGCTAAGGGAGCTGAAAGAAGGCCCCTATGATCTGAAATAGGGAGATGAGGGTGGGGGTAGAGAGGAAATGAACCTGAAAAATAAGTAGGCACTTTGGGAACTAATTGGACAATATTTAGTAAAGCTGAAGGAGCGTGTAACCTATGATCCAGCAGTTCAGCTGCTAGGAACATTCTAGAGAAACAGACACAAGTGCACCAGGAGGTGTGAACGAGGATGTTAGCCCCAGCCACAGTCTGTGCCGTCTCAAAAAACTTGAAACGACTCAAATGTTCATTAACGGGAGAGCAGACAAATTGCAAAATGTGTCTCTCTTGGGTTCCTCAAAAAGCAGAGCCTGAATCAAAAATTTGTGCGGTACTAATTTATTGGGGAGTACAGTCTCAAGGAAGCAGGAGTGAGGAAAAGAGGGAATGGGGCAGGGACAGAGGTTCAGTGAATATGAGGGTACCAAAGAGAGGCCACATTTACCAGGCCATCTTAGGACAGTTCTAGGCAGAGGAAGAAAAGAGAACAATTGTCTATTGGCACCTGGTCAAAGCTTTGCCCCACAGGGTATAAACTCCCTCCTACTTCAGGACTACCCACATGTGAGCACCTAGGAGGCCCCTCAATGTTGTGTACCTCAGCCACACAGAGAAGCCCCAGCTGGAGGCCAGTTGGTCAGAGCCCACGAAGAACCAGTCACCATAGTAACAGTCAGGATGGAACAAGCGACCAAGGGAGAGTACCCGAGAAGAGAAGGCTGAGAGGATCTGAAGAGGGCCACAATATCTACATTGTAAAGCAGAATACTATACAGTGGTGAAAAAGAATGACCTATAGCTCCATGCATCCACATGGATGACTGACCAAAAAATGTTGAGCTGAAAGGCAAGTCGCAGAAGCAGGCACACAGTAAAGTTAGAGTGCAAAAACAGGCCAAAGCAAACAGTTATATACATAGAAAAGCAATGGAACAGTAAGGGATAAATCTAAAACCAAAGCCAATAGTTACTTCTGGGGGATTAGAAGGAGAGATTGGGATGAGGCCATGGAGAATTTCAAAGAAAGATGCTGATAATGTTGGGGGTTTTGTTGTTGCTGTTCTTTTTGTCAAATATGGAACACTTCACAACTTCAGCTGTCATCCTTGCTCAGGGGCCAAGCTAACCTCTGTGTCATTCCAATTTTATTATATGTACTGCTGAAGCAAGCACTGTTTGTTTTTTAAATTGTGGCAAGATGTATATCACATAGGATTTATCATTTTAACCATTTTTAAGTGTCCAGCTCGGTGGCATTAAGCCACATTCACACTGTTGTGCAACCATCATCTCTAGAACTTTTTCATCATCCCTTAGTCAGCTTGGGCAACTACAACAAAATACCATAGACTGGGTGGCTTAAAGAACAGACATTTATTTCTCACAGTTATGGAGGCTAGAAGTCCAAGATCAAGATGCCAGCAGATTCAGTTGCTAGTAAGGGCCCACTCCTTGGTTTGTAGACAGCCGCTCTCTCCCTGTGTGCTCACACGGCCTCTCCTCGGTGTGTGTGCATGGAGCGAGAGATCTCTCTCTTCCTCTTCTTACAAGGGCACTAATCCCGTTGTGAGGGTCCCACTCTCGTGACCTAATCTAAACCTAATTACCTCCCAAAGGCTCCACCTCCAAATACCATGACATTGGGGGTTAGGACTTCAAGTTTTAATTTCGGGGGGACACAAACATTCAGCCCATAACAATCTCAAACAGAAACTCTGTACCCATTAAAAAATAACTCCCCGAAATTCCCCCTCCACACAGCCCCTGGCAACCACCAGTCTATTTTCTGTTTCTGTGAATTTAACTATTCCCGGTATTTCATATGAGAGCAATCAAACCATATTTGTCCTTTTGTGTCTGACTTATTTCATTTAGCATAATGTCTTCAAGTTTCATCCGTATTGTAGCAGATGTCAGAAATTTCTTCCTTTTTTAGGCTAAATAATATTCCACGGTATGTGTATAGCACATTTGTTTATCCATTATCTGCTGATGGACATTTGGGTTGTTTCTACCTTTTGGCTATTGTGAATAATGCCACTATGAAACTGGCAAAATTTTGTTTTGTAAATTGGTAATGATAATAATATATTATTATTTTTTAAACCATATACATGTTATATATATATATATATGATATACACATGTGTGTGTTTATTTCCTGCTTTTCAAGCTTAGGACTGCATAATATTTTTTGTTTTTATACTTGCTCATGTTGGCACAATCTTTATTACTTTGCATGACAGTAAATAACTCCAAAAAGTAATTTAATGACTAACTTTTACTATGACAAACTCTATATTAACCATTTCATACCAAAATAATGGGCCATTATTAAAATTATCTTTATAAATGTTCTAAATGAATTGATCATTAAATATGAGACCCCACTAAAAGATAATGAGTAAATGAGTCAATTTTTTAATTATTAAAAAGCAAGGGAGGATGGTGGTAATGGTTGCCTAACAGTGTGAATGCATTTAATGCCACAGAACTGTACACTTTAAAATGGTTAAAATGGTAGATTTTATGTTATGTATATTTTACCACAATTTACAAAAAAGGAGAAGGAGGATGAGGAGGAAGAAGAGAGAAGGAAAGTGTCAGATCAGACAAAGCCTTGTGACTACAGTGAGGGTTTGAGTCTTTAACAATCTCCATGCATCGCCTGAATTTTTACAAGAATAGATTATATAGAAGTCCAGGCAAGGGGTTACACCAAGGAGGGAGAATCAAATCCTCCACTTATAGCTGGAAAAGTCAGGCCAAATGGGAGGGTGGGCAGCGTGTCAGAGGCTCCCAGCTCCCTGCCAGCAGCATCTGCGTTAGGGCCAAGCCACTGCCCTCTTGCCTGGTGTATGAGCGAAGGAACCACTGCCAGTGGGAGAGGCCGAAGTAATCAGACAACAGGCACTGACCGAGCACACGCTACAGGCAAGGTCCTTCCTGGGCGCCCAGGGGATGGACAGGCAGGTGAGTGAGGAGCGAGTCTACCTGACCTTCAAAGAGCTGGTTCCCAAGTAAGAAGATAAGACTCTGGGAAAGGTACCTGGCAGTACGAAGTGATAAGGGGAACCCTCTGCACTCTGAACACACCCACATTATAGCCTTATCATTGTGTGTTGCAGTCATTTATTTACAGCATATTTTGGCAGGAAGACTGGGGGCTCTTTGAGGGCATTCATTCATTCAGGCATTTATTGAACTACTCTGACCCAGGCGCTGATTTGGGACAGCTGGTGTGTAGTAGATGCTTGATAAATGTACATTGCCTAGCATTCAGTAGGCACTCAATAAATGCTCCTTAAATTGAATAAATAACACATGAATAAATAACAGACCTGGCACACAGTAGGTGTTCAATATGGTGAATTACATAAAGGAAGGACTAGCACAGGGCCTGGCATACAGGAAGCACTCATTAAATGTTGCACCCTCCTGCCTTTGTGACCTACCTCCATGCTGAGTCTGAATCCTGGTCACTGAAGCCCAGAGACCAAATTGGATGTCCAGACCATCATCCATCCATCCACCCATTCAACAAGCATTTCTCAAGGGTCTACTGTGTCTACCAGGGATCTGCCAGTCCTGGGGATGCAGCAGTGAACACAGCAAGGAATATTTTTTCTCTCTCATTTGCTCACGTTCTAGTGGGGGAGAAAAACAATAAATAAGGAAACAAATTTTAAAAAAACAGCTACGGGGGGGCTGGCCCCGTGGCCGAGTGGTTAAGTTCGCGCGCTCCGCTGCAGGCGGCCCAGTGTTTCGTCGGTTCGAATCCTGGGTGCGGACATGGCACTGCTCGTCAGACCACGCTGAGGCAGCGTCCCACATGCCACAACTAGAGGAACCCACAACGAAGAATACACAACTATGTACCGGGGGGCTTTGGGGAGAAAAAGGAAAAAATAAAATCTTTAAAAAAAAAAAAAAAAAAAAAACAGCTACGGGGCCAGCCTGGTGACATAGTGGTTAAGTTTGCACACTCTGCTTCAGCAGCCCAGGGTTCACCAGTTCAGATCCTGGGCACAGACCTACACATCACTCATCAAGCCATGCTGTGGCAGGGTCCCACATAGAAGAACTAGAATGACCTACAACTAGGATATACAACTATGTGCTGGGGGGCTTTGAGGAAGAGAAAAAAAGAGGAAGATTGGCCACAGATGTTAGCTTAGGGCCAATCTTCCTGAAAAATAAATAAATAAATAAAATTTATTTTTGAAAAAACAAAAAGCAGGTGACAATAAGTATTTATGTTGACATTAAGTAACCCAGATGATATGAAAGACTGCAGGGATGGTGAGTGAGATGGATTACTCAGGGAAAGACCTCTGAGAAGGTGACATTTGAGCTAAAGTCTAAAAGGGAAGAACCGGTGAGCCATGTGATGATCTGGGGAAAGAGCACTCAGGCAGAGGGAGCAGCATGAGCAGAGGCCTTGAGGCAAGAATGGACTTGGCCGGTGGGAAGAACAGTGAGAAGCAAGCGGGCTCCTATGCTAAGGGGAGGGCGGGAAAGCATGGGGTTGGAGAGATGGGAAGGGCTAGGTCAAATAAGGCACTCTTATCTGGGGTGAGGAGCTTGGGTTTTATTCTAACTCAGATGCAAAGCCATTGGAGGGCTTTAAGCAATCAGGTAGGCTGAATAATGACCCCTCCAAAGATGTCCATGTCCTAATTCCTGGAACTTTTGAATATCTTACCGTATATGGCAGGAGGGGCTTTGTAGATGCCATCAAGTCAAGGATCTTGAGATGCAGAGATTATCCTGAATTATCCAGATGTGCCCACTGTAATTACAAGGGTCCTTATAAGAGGTAGACAGGAGGGTCAGAGAGAAAAGAGATGTGATGATGGAAGCAGAGACTACACTGATGCGTTCTGAAGAAGGAGGAAGGGGCCACAAGCCAAGGACTACAGGCAGCCACTAGAAACTGAAAGAGGCAAGGAATGGATTTCCCCTTAGAGCTTCCAGAAGGAACCAGCCCTGCCATCACCTTCATCTTAGCCCCTTATGATTCTTTTTTTTTTTTTTGGAGGAAGATTAGCCCTGAGCTAACATCTGCCGCCAATCCTCCTCTTTTTGCTGAGGAAGACTGGCCCTGAGCTAACGTCTGTGCCCATCTTCCTCTACTTTATATGTGGGATGCCTACCACAGCATGGCTTGACAAGCGGTGCCATGTCCACACCCAGGATCCGACCCAGCGAACCCTGGCCTCCGATGCGGAACATGTGAACTTAACTGCTGCACCACCGGGCTGGCCCTCATTTTTGACTTCTGACCGCAAGAACTATAAGAGAATAAATTTGTATTGTTTTAAGCCACTGAATTTGTGGTAATTTGTTACAGCAGCAATGGGAAACTAATATAACCAGAGAAGGGACAGGATCTGATTTATGTTTTAGAAGAAAGGATTTTTCTGGTTGCTGATACAGAATGGCTTTAGGAGGATCATGAGAGAAGCTGAAACACCAAGGAGCAGGTTACTGTAGACCTCTGGGAGAGCAATGATGGCAGCCTGGATAAGACGGAAGAAGTGACGCTGGAAAGAAGGGCTCAGATTTTAAGAAAACGTTAAGGGCTATAGTCAACTGGGTTTTCTGATGCGTTAGATGTGGTGGTAGAAGGGCACAGTGAAGGAAAGCAAGGACTCATCAGCACCCCACTTTCCCCACCTTCCTAGGGCCTCACAGACCCACACTGCACTTGACAGGCTGCTCCTGGGATGCTGGGCATTTTCATGTGATTAGGCTGGAACAGTTCTTTGGGAAATAAATGCCCTCAGTCTAAAAGACTTTTTTACAAGCCAGGGCAGGGGATTAAAGGCAGCTGGGCTGAGGAGAAATCCCAGGGTCAGGAGACAGCTGAGCATGGAGACTTCTAATCTAAACCTTAAACGTTTTTATTTTTCACTCCCTGAACTCAGGGTGTCACTTTAAATACATGTTTGGCAACATCGGCTGTTCTATTTTTCTTTTTAATTATACAAAGAGAGATCCTGGAAACGGCTCAGCCCCGGGCTGGGAGAGGCAAGGGAAATTGGCAGCAGTTGCAGGCAGAGGCACCAACGAAAAATTGAGTGGATTTGAAACCCTCTTGAAGGAGCGTGAAGACTGAACTCCCAGCTACCCTGAACTTGGTTCGGTCAGCCCTGACTCAGGATTTCTAAAAGGAGACTGACAGAGTCACCAGCTTAGAACGGAGAGAGGACAGATGGGCACGTCTGCGAGATAAAAATATCACTAGCACCAGCACTGCTCCTGCACCTTGAGTTCATTCCCAGGCTCTGTCTTCCCTCCTCTGAGAAGAAAACAGCTAACCAGATCGTTCATTCACATTTACAGGGTATTCCCTGCTACAGCCAGGCACTGGGTTAAACTGCTTACATGTGTCATCTTGTTTTATGCACTCAACTGTTCTATGCATATGGACTCATAGACATCATCGTCCCCATTTTCTAGATGGGGAATCTGAGGCTCAGGGAGATTAAATGTAACCCTCACTCTCCGGTGTTGAGCCTGAGCTTGTTAGCCCTCAAACCCATTCCTTGCCCTTCCTTTGCTTTGCTCTGTATCACACGAAGGCCAGCCCCTGGAGACTGCCAATCAACTGGCTTCTTGCACAGATAGACCAATGGGAGGCAGTATTAGGAGCCTGGTGGGCGGGAGGAAGGGAGAAGCCAGCGTATTTCTCCCCCTCTCTCTGCCTCCAGCAGCAGCTGCATGTCCTGCGTCTCTACCTCCCGCCAGACAGCCCCACTGTGGGTCCAGCTTCTATTGGGTGACTTCAGTTCTTCCTCGGTACCAGAAACACCACCTCCCCCCTCAGTCCCTCCAGCCGCAGGGGTGGTACTGGCCCTCCTGCCGTTGTTAATCTGTAGATGCTTCACCCTCCCCTATTTGCCTTCTTCCATAGTTCTTCCACTCCCTGTGAAGCGATTCTCTGTCAAAGTTCCACTATTCTGGTATCTGTTTTTCCTGGTTGGATTCTCATTGATATTCTGCCTTTCATAAACACTCACAGATTAGCCAATTCATTAGATTTGGAATGAGACAGTCCCCTTTCATTGAGCGTGGCACATCCTACAAGAGGGAAAATAGTAACCGCCATTTACTGAGCATTGTGCTAATTGCCAAACAAATGCTATTTCGTGGAACACTCATAACAACCCTTTCTGCCAACTCCTATTACTATTCCCATTTAACAGATGGGGCTCAGAGAGGTTGGGTTGCTTGCCCAAAGTGGCACAGTTATAAATTGACAAAGCTGGGATTTAAATCCAGGCATCCTAGCTCCAAAGTTGGTGTCCTTTTCTAATCTCTGCTGACTCTTAAGCACAAGTGCAGCCCCTGATAAGCCCATTAGAACTCAACTTCTTGGGGCTGGCCCCGTGGCCGAGTGGTTAAGTTTGCACGCTCCGCTTTGGCGGCCCAGGGTTTTGCCAGTTCAAACCCTGGGTGCGGACATGGCACCGCTCATCAGGCCATGCTGAGGTGGCATCCCACATAGCACAAGCAGAAGGACCCAGAACTAAAAATACACAGCTATGTACTGGGGGGCTTTGGGAGAAAAAGGAACAATAAAATCTTTAAAAAAAAAACAACTCAACTTCTTTGGCTGGCGAAAGACACCACCTGGACTCACTCCAGGGTTTCCTCAGGCTGCTGTAACAAAGTACCACAAACTAAGTGACTGAGAACAACAGAAATTTATTGTCTCAAAGTTCTGGAGGCCAGAAGTCTGAAATCAAGGTGTAGGCAGGGGGACTGGCCCAGTGGCGCAGCAGTTACGTTTGCACGTTCCGCTTTGGCGGCCCGGGGTTCAGGGGTTCAGATCCTGGGTGCCGACATGGCACCGCTTGGCAAGCCATGCTGTGGTAGGCATCCCACGTATAAAGTAGAGGAAGACGGACACGGATGTTAGCTCAGGGCCAATCTTCCTTAGCAAAAAAGAGGAGGATTGGCAGCAGATGTTAGCTCAGGGCAAATCTTCCTCAAAAAAAAAAAAAAGGTGTCAGCAAGGCCATGCCCCCCTGAAGGCTCTATGGGAAGGATCTGTTCTAGTCCTCTCTCCTAACTTCTGTAGCCTCAGGCATCCCTTGGCCTAATGGCCATCTTCTCCCTGAGTCTCTGTACATCGTCTTCCCTCTGGGCATGTCTGTGTGTCCAAATTTCCCTGTTTTATAAGGACACCAGTCATATTGGATTAGAACCCACCGTAATGTTCTCATTTTAACTCGATTACCTCTATAAAGACCCTATCTCCAAATAAGGTCACATTCTGAGGTACTAGGGGTTAGGACTCCAATATATCTTTTTGGGGGGACACAGTTCAACCCGTAACAGTCCTTCTCCCCGATGTCAGGTGCTCAGTCTCTACAGTATAGCCTACTTGGTCCTGTTTTGCTAAGGAGGATGCTAGATCTTCCAGGAAGATGTTGGTTTTTTTTAAAGATTTTATTTTTCCTTTTTCTTCCCAAAGCCCCCCGATACATAGTTGTGTATTTCTAGTTGTGGCATGTAGGATGCCGCCTCAGCATGGCTTGATGAGTGGCCCCATGTCCGCACCCAGGATTCTATCCGGTGAAACCCTGGGCTGACGCAGCGGAGCGCTCGAACTTAACCACTCAGCCACGGGGCCGGCTCCCCTTCCAGGAAGATGTTTACTCTTGCTGATACACTGGCCCTTTAAGAGATGCAATGATTCCTAAATCATGTATGCATTGACAACATTTATCCCATTTTACTCCAAAATATATTGAGAGATGTAACGCACCTCATATAGCCAAATCAATTTTGAAAAGGAGAACAAAGCTGAAAGACTTAGTTTACTTGACTTCAAGACTTATTTTAAAGCTAGAGTCATCAAGACAGTGAGTATTGGCATAAGAACAAAGAGAGCAATGGAATAGAATAGAGAGGCCAGAAACAGACCCTTGTGTGTAGAGTCTCTTGATTCTTGACAAAAATCTTCATGCATTTCAATGGGGAAACCTCCCTTCACTCAAAAATCTGTTTGAGATGGATCAGACTCCTAAACATACAAGCAAAAACTCTAAAGTTTTTTTAAAAATCTATGTTTTAGAGTTTTAAAACATAGGTGAATATCTTCATGACCTTGGGGTTGGCAATGATTTCTGAGCCAGGACACAAAAAGCACTAAGCCATAAAAGGCATAGGCACAAACACATGGACCTGGCAGTGGCTTCTGACCGGGGCAGGAGGGGTAAGAGAGAGCCTCCAAGCCTAGGAAGTGGGGAGCAGGAGGCAGGCAGGGGCTCCCCTGGACATGGTCTCTGAGCTCCAGGCCACAGAGTCATTCAGAGATCAACAGCAGAGTCCGCAAATGCTAATTCTGAATTTTGCAACCGGTGCCCTGACAATACCTAACTTTGTTTCCAGCTTCCTTCACCCAATTCTTTGACTCTGAAAACCTTCTGGATCATTCACTAAAGCTGCCTTCCATATGTCTTGTGGTGTTCGCACCAGGGCTGAGCGGCAGAGGGATTTCACACATTCTGGGTAATACATACAGTCACAGGGAGGCCTGTGTCAGCTCCATAGAAGGACACCTATTGAACTGTTAGAAATAACCGGTACCGGGGGCCGGCCCCGTGGCCAAGTGGTTAAGTTCAAGCGCTCCGCTTCGGCGGCCCAGGGTTTCACCGGTTTGGATCCTGGGTGCGGACATGGCACCGCTCATCAAGCCATGCTGAGGCGGCGTCCCACATGCCACAACTAGAAGGACCCACAACTAAAAATACATAACTATGTAGCATGGGGCTTTGGGGAGAAAAAGGAAAAATAAAATCTTTAAAAAAAAAGAAATAACCTGGTACAGAAACGCATGGCTTCTGGAAGGAGTGAGCTTCCCATTACCAGAGGTATATTAGCACTGTTCTGTAAAGGCACGAGCTCACGAACTGGTGGCTCTTTTTATTATCACTAACAGGAGTTTCAAGTCTTAGAGCAGTCAAGGGGGAGGCACAGATGGGGGAGGAAGCAGACAGAGGCAAGCAACCATGATGGGCTCTGACAAAGTACTCACTTTTTTTTTGAGGAAGATTAACCCTGAGCTAACATCTGCTGCCGATCGATCCTCCTCTTTTTGCTGAGGAAGACTAGCCCTGAGCTAACATCCATGCCCATCTTCCTCTACTTTATATGTGGGACACCTACCACAGCATGGCTTGCCAAGCAGTGTGTATATCCACACCGAGGATCAGAACTGGCGAAAGGGCTGCCGAAGCAGAATGTGTGAACCTAACTGCTGTGCCACCGGGCCGGCCCCCAGTACTTGCTTTTTAAACTGAAATGAAACTGGGGGATTCTTTGAGGGCTTATTGGGCAGGAAGAGGTAAGGGGGTTCCTCTTCAGCTGGGCATCAAATTTGTCCCTCCTCAAAATCTGCCTGGGGGAGGTGACTGGGTGTCTAACTTCAGGGTCCATGAACAGGTATTTGTAATATCTCCATTTTTGCTAAGAGGATTGGGGGCTCAGAGAGGTTAAGTAATTTGCCTGAGGTCAAACTGCAGCTGAGTAGCCAAGGGGGACAGCCAACCTTAACCACTATAAAGAGACTAAAAGCAGGGGCCGGCCCATGGTGGCCGAGTGGTTAAGTTTGCGCACTCCACTTTGGCGGCCCACGGTTTCGCCGGTTCGGATCCAGGGCATGGACATGGCACCGCTCATCAGGCCATGCTGAGGCATCCCACATGCCACAAGTAGAAGGACCCAGGACTAAAAATACACAACTATGTAGCCTGGGGCTTTGGGAAGAAAAAGGAAAAATAAAATCTTAAAAAAAAAGACTCAAAGTACTCAAAAACTAAAGCTCATCTGGTTCAGTGGTTCTCAAACTTCACCCAAAGAACTTGCTAAAAGTAAACTGCTTGAATGGGTTTTAGTAATTTGCATTTTAACAAAATATCTCTCAAAAAAAAACCAGAAAAAAACCCACAAAATGCCTCTGGAGGTTCATTCTGATGCAGGGGCAGCGGTGACTTCGGTTAAGCAGCAGACTCTGGGGACTCAAGTGGGTTTAATGTCCTGTACTCCCACTTACTGGCTCTCTGTACATTGTTCTCACCTGTAAGATGATGATAATACCATCGGTCCTTGTAAGGAATTCCTGAGTTCAATATAATATAGTCAATATAACAAAATAATAAACAATGAAACTATTCAATATCTTTAATATAATATATAGTAAATATATAACTTGTTTAATAACAAAGGGCTTAGAATAGTGCCGGTCATTGCTAAGTACTACCTGTTGTTTATTTTTATACCCCATGTGATGGGGCGCTTGCTTCCACCTTCCCGGGCAGCTCATGTCATCTTTGGTCAGCCCTGGGCTGTGCCTCCTGGCCACGGTGGTGGGCGCGGGATGCAGCATCACTTTCAGCTGGATCTCTATACTCTCATGCGCAGAGTGGGTTGAAAAATTCTCTCTGGCCTTTTCGGGTATAAACCCCCAAAGGCGGAGAGCAAACCTTCCTAGCCACTAGGGGGAGCCACACACAGCGCTTGGAGGCGCTGCGGGGTTGGGCAGCCTGGGTTCCAGTCCTGATTCTCCGCTGGCTTGTTTGGTGTCCTTTGGCAGGATGTTTTCTCTCTGGGGCCTCAGTTTCTCTGCTAAATAGGCGTTTGGGACGAGGTTGGTGCATCTCACGGTCCCAGCTGCTCTAACGAGGGTGGGGAGAGTTCCTAGCCCCCGGCCCTGCAGGGCACTAGGACTCCAGGGCAGGAAGCAGGGGTTGCCACCCGGATGCCTTCCCCTCAAGTCTGGAGAGCATTTTTATTTTTTCTGCTCAGTGCGGATGGTGGGATTCAAACGGCAGAGAAACAGGAGAGGGGAACGGCATGGTGCAGGCCCTGGAGAAAGGAAACCTGGCCCCATCCCCGCCCCAAAGCCCCCTGCTGAGTTGCCACGCCCAGATCCTATTGTTCCTTCCAAATCAGCAAATCTCTCCTTCCAGCTTCCAGCCTCCCCCTCTTCCAAACCTGCTGGCCTCCGTCAGGCCCCACTAGCTTTCAGATGTTGTGTGTACCCAATTCTGAGCTGGGATTTCTCGGAACCAAAGACATTTCATTATTTTATTCCTTGCCCATGTTTCTCTTGGGAGTCCCCAGTGAGCCAGACCCTGTGTAAGGCCCTGGGGTGATAGCGAAGTGATTTAAACAGACATGAACTTTGCTCTCAAGACATGCACAAACAGGTCAATACATAAATAAACTAGGTGATTTCAGATACTGTAGTGATCAGAACTATAAAGGAAATAAAACAGGGTGAGCTGATAGAGCATGAAATGGGGGCAACTTTAGACAGAGAGGGAAGGTCTCTTTAGAGGTGATATTTGAGCTGGGACACAGATGGTAAGTGGAAGGAGTTACAAGTGCCACCAAAGAAACAAGCCCAGTGGGGTTAGATTTCAAATTCCAAGTTCCCTATTCTTCATAAAAACACAGAGAAAGGCCTCTGGGGGAATCCTAGAGACTTTTGGGAGGAGGGGCCTTCAGTTTTTTCCCATAATGTGGGTGAATGGAGGGGCGCTCTCTACTGGTGACAAGAGTTAAATTTCAAATCACTGACCTGGAATGCCACATGCTTGTGACTTGACTCTGGGATAATTATGAGCTTCACTCATTTCTGTCTCTCCCACACTTATTCATTCAACAAATATTTAATGAGTCCCGAGTATGTGCCAAGCGATGTTCTAGATGCTGAAGGTAGAATTGCGAAATTCTAGTCCCTGCCGTCCTGGAGCTCAGATCCTAGGGGACAGCTCCTAGCCCAGTACTCTACCTCTGCCCTCCGCTATTTCGCAGCTAAGTTGGCCTCCTAATGCTCCAACAGCCAGATACCGCTGCTTCAGGGTCTTTGCATCTGCTGTTCCCTTCCCCTCTGGAAAGCAGGTCCCTGGCTCTTCGCATTGCTGGCTCACGTCTCAGCTCAGATGTGACCAATTCAGAAAGTGTAAACTTACCTTATTTGTTTGTTTATTGTCTGTTCTCCCCACTAAAATGTAAGAGTCCATGAAGGTTACCATTTCCTGGAATCCTTCAGCCTCGCACTTCACAGGCGCACAGTAAACACTTGCTTTGAGCTTTCATTCACTCATTCAAAAAAACATTGGGGCCTGCCCAGTGGCGCAGTGGTTGTGTGCACGGTCGGAGGCTCTGCGGTCCGGGGGTTCCCCTGTTCGGATCCCAGGTGCGGACATGGCACTGCTTCACACCCATGCTGTGGTAGGCATCTCACAGATAAAGTAGAGGAAGATGGGCACGGATGTTAGCTCAAGGCTAGTCTTCCTCAGCAAAAAGAGGAGGATTGGCAGTAGTTAGCCCAGGGCTAATCTCTAGGAAAAAAAAAAAAACTTATCACATGCTGGCCAGCCTACTATGTGTCAGACGCTGGTGAACCGTAAATGAACACATTGAACAAAACAGACCAAAAACCCCTGCCCAGAGCATTCTAATAATAAGATTGCAGCCTCTGCATCACCCACCCCCATTTCCTTGCTTTATTTTTTTTCTATACATTTACCACCTAAACTATTATAACTTACTCTTCGGTGTTTGTGTGTTGCCCCCCCCCCCCGAATGTAAGCTTCCTGAGGGCAGGGGACTTTGTCCACCTTGTTCACCACCTATTCTGAGCGCCTAGAACAGTGCTGGCACCCAGGAGATGCTCAATAAGCAAAGACTAAATGAACTCTAGACCTCAGCTTGTTCTTTTTCCTGCAGAACTTGAGCCATCTTGTTCCAAAGGGGAAATGAGCCTCACGGGGCGCCCACAGGTGACCTCAGGCGGGCCGACCCAGGAGTCCGAGCTCCAGGAGAAGGGCCGTCGGAGCAGCGGCGGAGACTGGAGGCCCCGGGGGCGCGAGCCCAGCGAGGCGTAGTGGCCTTGGACACTTCCAGGAAGGGGCGCCAGCGCTCGTGGCGCCGAGCGGGTGTTGTGGGCGGTGCTGCCCGACGAGACGGATCACGTGACTCGAGCCGGCACCGCCCACCTCCTCTGGGCGGGGCGTCGGGGTGGGCGGGGGCGCATGCAAATCAGCCTGAGGCGGCAGCCAATCGCGGCGCGCGCCGAGGGTCCGGGCCCCGGGATCCGGACGCTGGCTCGCGCGCAGGCTCGCGTTGCTGGCTCCCCGGGCTTTTGCAAGAGGCGCGGCGGGGCTGCGAGCTGGCGCTGCAGGCGCGTTGACGATCTCGTCGTTGTCGTCGGCGCCCGGCCACGGGAGGCCGGCCCCCGCGCGGGGGCAGGCGGTCGCTGCCTCAGGCGGAGGCGGAGGTGCGGCGTGGGGTGGGGGCCGCCGCCTTCGCAGGCGCCCGGGCCAGCCCGCGCCTCTGCAGCGTGCTCCATGCATCCGGAGCCCGCCCCGCCCCCGAGCAGCAACAGCCCCGAGCTTCCCCTCAGCGGCGGCAGCAGCAACAGCGGCAGCCGCCGGAGCCGGCGCCGCAGCGGGGACGGGGAGCCCCCGGGGTCGTCACCGCCGCCGCCGCCGCCGCCTTCTCCTCCTCCTCCTCCTCCTCCTGCAGTCACCTACCCGGACTGGATCGGCCAGAGTTACTCCGAGGTGATGAGCCTCAACGAGCACTCGATGCAGGCGCTGTCCTGGCGCAAGCTCTACTTGAGCCGCGCCAAGCTCAAAGCCTCCAGCCGGACCTCGGCTCTTCTCTCTGGCTTCGCTATGGTGAGCTCGGGCCGCCCTGCCCTGCCCCCTCTCCTGTCCTGATTGTTCCCTCCCGCAGCCCCGATGGGGCCCACAGGGGAGCAGGCGGGCTGGGGTGAGGGGAAGAGCTGGGAGAAGACTTGTGGACCCTGGAGGGGACCAGAGGTGTTGGACGTGAGCACAGATGAGCGACAAGTGATACCCGATTTGGGAAATTGGGAGGGTGACAAACCATACAAATGTCCAGGGTTGAGGGGCTCAGGTGCCTTCAGATGTGCAAGCTCGATGCAGCAAGGAGAGAGAAACAGCAGGATCCTCGAAGTAGATGTGCAAGAAGACCGTCCCACATATGTTCAGGGAGAAAGGAAGGACACAAAGGGTCTGATCTCCTTGGGAGCAGGTGTCAGGAGGTGGGAAGAGAGGGACCTCTGAGCTGTCTGTCTTGTGCCCCCACACTTGAGGTCAGAAGAGGCTGGCCATGTTCTTTTATTACCTGGTAGAGGGGATTTCCTGACACCCTTTCTCCCACCGCATTTTCCGAGAGCCTGAGCCTGCTGTGCTGACAACCACTCCTCACTTTCAGTTTCTTCCCCAGAAACTTGCCACTGAGTCACTGGGTGTGGGGGAGGAGGGTGGGACATGTTCCTGTTGAATGGGCTCTTTCTTGATTTAGGGGGTTGGCATAGTTTCCTCTCCCCTTGCCCTGCTGAGCTAGAGTAGAAACAAGCCTGTGATGGGTGGGATGGGTGAGACACAGGTTGGGCGGAGAAGTGGCCTTGGGGATGCCTTAAGGCCTGGAATCTTGGAATCTTGGCACTAGGCCCTACGTAACAATTGATTATTATCACTTTCTTGGTGACATCAGCTCTCTTGAATGGGGTCAGCCCCCCCCCACCCAAGGTCTCTAGCCTAGAGCTCTCCTCCCTTTCCCAGTGATTGAGCTGAGCCCTTGGCCTTGAGGGAGGGCGTGGCTGCACCCTTCTGTTTTCTTGGGAAGGGAGTGTGTCTGGTCCTCTCGCTGAGTTCTACAAACAAGTGGGCCGGTGCAGTGGAGCCTGAACTTTTTAGAAAGCCTGAGCAGGCACAGAGCACACCAGCCACAGTGGAAAGGCCAGGTGACCGGGTGTGGAAAAGAGCTCTCCCAGCCCTGCCACTTGCTGCTTGTGTGACCTCAAGCAGAGCCCTCTCTGGGCCTTGATTTCTGAATCTGTAAGTGAAGGCTGCTGCTCAGAAGTTTCTCTGACTTTAAGAATTAAGTTGAGGGAGCCCTTGAGAGGGGGTGAGATTGTGTGTGTGCATGCGCAAGGGAGTGGGAGTCTAGTTTCTGGTTTTGGTCAATATGATGAATTCCATCCTATGTTCTGTCAGTCCCAGATCCTGTGCCACCCATCTCTGCCTTGTGCCTGAAGAATCTCAAAGAATAGCTGACATTTACCATGCACCTGCTGTGTACTAGACACTGCATAGGTTCCTTAACTTCCATACTCCTCAGCCACCCTTTTGAGGTGAGTCTTGTCATGGGACTGCCCGAAGGCCACCCAGCTAGTCTGCTGGAGGGAGATTTGAACCCGGCTCTGCTGGCATCCAGAACTCAGTTAGGCTCTTGTGCCATTTGTGGTGTATGGAGCTCTGATTGATATCCAGCCAGGGACATGTTAGGACCAGGCCTTCTAGGGAGTGAGAAATGGAGCAGAAAAGTTTCTTTTAAACAAAATAAAATTTTATGTTTTGGGGGAAGGGAGAGGAAGGGAGTGACATCAGCGATTGTCAGCTCCCCGCAGCAGGGCTCATCAGGTGCCATGCCTGTTCCCTTTTTCTTGGGATCGTAAATTCATAGCTGCCCAGGCCCCCTCCCACTCCAGGAGAAGTGAGGACCCTGCCTTCTTGAGTCTTGTCTTCCTCCCGAAGAAGCCAGGCCTTTTAATCAAATGTCACCTCCCTCTTCCTCTTGCTAAAAACAGTGTGAGGAGGCAGGGGCAGCCAGCGACTTTGGGTGGGCCTTGGCTCACCCAGACTGTCTCTTGGGGACCTTTACTTTCCCCAGCCAGGGTGGAGAAGGCTTCCTGGCTCCAAGATGGAATCCCCAAAGTTCTGCCAGCAGGGAAGGGCCGAACCCCGTGACAGCCTCCATTCTAGTGAAGCAGTTACAAGACGGTAACTGCGTTTGCCATCAGTCTGGAAATCAATGAGAAAGATGGGGTTCGGGCAGAGAGTGGGGTTCAGCAGGGCAGGTGTGCCCATGCCCCACCCCCGCCGCAGACACCCAGCTTTGTGAGTGAGCCTCCGAGAGGAAGGGGTGCTGCACAGCCCAGTGCCATGGAAACAGAGCGAGCAAGTTTCCTGGACTGCTCCCCTTTAGCCTGTGAGTCAGCACAAACAACTTCCTGCCCCCGGAGGGCTTCCTTCCTAGAGACCTGGAAAACCAGAGGAACTGAGATGACCTTTGATCTCCAGGGTGTGGGGGAGTTGGTGTGGATGGGAGGCTCACCTGCTCACCAGGTGAGATGGAGGGAAAATCTCCCAAGAGCCTGGAGGGGATTGACCCCCACCACCACGACCGTGGGTGGAAGGGCCTGGCGATGGGATCTCAGACAAGCAGCTTTACTCTTTGGGGGCCAGTTTTCTCATGTGTACGAAGGGGGCACAGATCCTCTTCCTTCATGGACTTACATAAGGATTCATTAGGAGGCCAGATTGGGCCCACGAAGGGTTGAGGAATTTCCAGGATCTGATGGTGTATACCTTAGCTGGACCCTCTACTGTGCAGACAAGATTCCTGCTCCTGACAGCATTTTTAGAAACAATAGGCCTTGGCTGGGCTCAGCATTGATTCCAATGAAAGATACAAAACCGGGGGCCCTGGATGAGCACAAGATCAGCATCCTGCACCCTTGAGCCGAGGATGCTGTCATGGGCTATGATCCATGCCGTCCGTGCCTCAGTTTACCTCTCAGTGAGAGGCAGCCAGCCTCAGCTTGGCCCTGTGCCCTACAGGACCATGGCAAGCATGCATGGCCATCTTGGTTAGCTGGGGAGGGCAGAGTGTAATGTTAGCCTAAGCAGAAGATAATTGGGAAGGTCAGCCTGCTGCTGTAAACAAAATGCCTTCCACGACCTGGGATCAATTATTTTTGGATTATCTGCCTCCTCAAGTTCTCTGCCCGCTAGCACCCTTTTGTTCCCAGGTTCCAGAGCAGGTTTAGAAGTTTCTTGGAATTTCTGTTGAAAATGAGTTGGAAGGAAGAACTCAAATCATAAGACACTGAGCCTGTGACGTGTTCGGAGTTTGGTGGGCATGGAAGTGAGAGTAAGAAGTTACCAATCACGTTGCTGATACTAATGGTAATCATTGCTGTTGTTAACTGGGCTCGTGCAGTAGGCTCGCTGCTGTGCAAAGTATTGTTGACCCGTCTCGTGAGGGTAGGTGCTCATCCTAGGTGAGTGACGTCCTCACGGTTACCTGGCTGGTAAGCTGCTGAGCTCTGGCCTGTAGTGTAGCCCCGTTGCTAGAGGAGAGGAAGCATCAGAGTTGGGTAGGGCGGAGCTGGGGGGCTCCAGTGTGGGAGAGCAAAGTAAGACAGCTTGGGTTCAGATCTGGCTCTACCATTTACAACAGTGAGACCCTGGGGAAGCCACTTAATGGCTCTGGGCCTCAGTTTCCTCATCTGTAAAATGGGGGTAATAATAGTATCAACCTCATAGGTTTGGTGTGAGGATTCACTGATTTAGCATTTGCAGAGCACTTAGAATATCCCTGGCCTGAGTACCCGGGGAACTCGCTTACCTTTGTTCCCATGGTGTTGGGACTGCCTTTATAAGGGTTAACTGATTGGGAAGAATGATTCCAGCTAAGCCTTGAGGGTGGTAGAGGTAGGGCTTGAGGAAGAGCCCCTGATCAGAGGAGGTGTCTGGGACAAAGTCACAAAGATGAGAAATTATAGGGTCTCAGGGAAGGGCAGAGGGGCTGATGTGGCTGTAGCTGAGGGTGTGTAGGGAGTAGTAGAGAAAGATGAGTCTAGCCAGGCAAGATAGTGGAGGGCCTTGCCTAGCTGTTTAGGAAGTTTGAACTCTTGTATTGGCAATGGGGAGCCATTGAAGGTTTTGGAGCAGAGGAGTTACATGATGAATTCTGGGATAATGATGATGATGTTGCTGAACACCAGGCATGAGTCTGGACCCTTTTCTTTCATTCCTTTTTTTTTTTTCTTTAGAGTTTATTTTTCCCTTTTTCTCCCCAAAGCCCCCTGGTACATAGTTGTATATTCTTAGTTGTGGGTCCTTCTAGTTGTGGCATGTGGGATGCCACCTCAGCATGGCTTGATGAGCAGTGCCATGTCCACGCCCAGGATCCAAACTGGCGAAACCCTGGGCCACCGCAGTGGAGCGTGCAAACTTAACCACTCAGCCACAGGGCCAGCCCCCTTTTCTTTCATTCTTATTGAATCATCAGAAGGCTCTTAAAGTCGTGTACTATAGATAGAAAATCTAAGGCTCATAGAGGTGAAGATCACCCAGCTAGTAGAATTCAAGCCCTGGTCTGTCTGACTTGGAACCTTTTCTGCTCAACCAACCTCTCACCCGTCACCTTAGCTGGTCGGCAACTGGGCCTTTGAAGTCTTCTGGGTGTGCGGCTCTGCACTCCGGGCTGTGTAGAAACGGAATTTTGCTGAATGCCCTGAGGGGAGGACACTCCCTGCCTAGCTGAGAAGCCTCTTGTAAAACTTCACAAGTGCCTGGTGGTGCATTTCTAGAACTTTCCACTGGGATCTGTGTTGAGCTCTGCTGGTTGCTGGGTCCGGGGCTGATGAAGGAGAAAGCTAAGGCTTCCCCAGGTGGCCTATGGCAATCAGTGCTGGGGAGAGGAGGAGCTCCCTTGGAGAAATAAAACTGAGAACATTTAAACAGAAGCCAGGAGGCTTCTCCCTGATAGGCCTTCTGGGGAGCCTTGAATGTGTTCCCCAGCAGGGACCTCTCAAACTGATAGGGCCACACGCTGTTTTCTTCAGAGGAGAATTTCCTGGGCCTGTGATTTCACAGCCTTCTTCGGGAGCATGGTTCTAATGCAGGAATCGGCCACCCTTTTCTGGGAAGGGCCGGATAGTAAATATTTTCAGCTTTGCAGGCCACACAGTCTGGGTGGTAACTGCTCAATTCCGCCATTTTAGCTCAAATCAGCCACAACTGATAGGTAAATGAATGGACGTGGCTGTGTCCCAATAAAACTTTATTTATAAGAGCTTCATTCTTCAGGCTGCAGTTTGCCAACCCCTGGTCTAAGCGGTGGTCTCCAAACTTTTGAGTGCACACCCTCCCCAAAAATTGTTCATGCTAGCCTCAGTATTTGTACGCGTATGTATTACATGTTATGTGTCTGTGTACGTATATATAATACATATTATGTATGATATGTGTGCTCTAATCAAACATCATGTGCATTAAAACATACATAAAAATACAACATTGCAAAGTTGAAAAGATGAGCTAAATAATGTCATTAGAAGCTCTGATACGGTCTTCTGATTTCCAGTGGGTCACACAGGATTTAGAGACCCGGGGCTGAAATACCTATAAGTAAGGTCAGCTCTTCAACGATCTTTTCCTGAGGTCCCTAGTGGGACAAGGTCCAGCTCTAGTTGCTGGAGAAACAAAGGGAAGTGGAGCAGAGTGGAAGCAGACCTGTAATTATGTCTTTAGAGCACGTTTGTTTGGTAAGTACGATAGTGGAGGAGCATAATTGAAGGTCGCTTATCACAGTCGAAAATACTTATCTGCCTAAATGCTTAGTGTCTGCCATCCTCCCTGGGGCAGGAATTTTGCTGTCTGACTTCCTGCTTTCTCTCCAGCAGAGCCACAGGGTCCTCCAGGCAAACCTGACGAAGTCAGAATTAGCCAGATGAAGAGAAAGTCTAGGCTTGTTCTCCCCCCAACCCCCCAGCTGCAGGTTCAACTTAGTGGCTTATGACATAAATTCAGTGAGTCACAACCAGCGTTGGGTCTTGGTTTAAATGAAACAAGAATGGAATGAAATAAAAAACAGCATGCATGGAGTGTTGTAAGAATAGGCTGCTATTAGTGGGCTTTCAGGATAAATATTATTTGGGGAAGCTTTTGTTTCTCTTATGCATGTGCGCGTATCTATTTATAGAAACTTTTGGAGTACTGGACTGCAGTGGTCAAAGAGTCTGTAAACCTCTGGACTATGCCTCAATCCCCTCTTAATAGACGGTTTGCATTTGAGATGGGCTGGCAGGCTCAGACGGCCCTGCGTGACCCTGGGTGATTGCGGCTTGGCGGCCCTTGTGTGCCAGGCTGCAGCCACCCACCCTCCTAAAGACTGAACCAGAGAAGCCTGGGCTTGGGAAAGGAGACTTGTGTCTCCCAGCTGTGGGCCCTGGGGTCAGGCTGGGCGTGGGAGGGCTGCCTCAGAAGGGCCTGGACTTCCAGGCAGGCGCCAGGTGGCCGGGGTCTCCGTAGAGCCCAGCAGGAGTGAGGAGAGGTGGTTGGCATTCGGGCGTGGTGGGCAAATGCCTGGCAAAGCCAGCCAAGCCCTACCCTTTGCAAAATCACGTGACCCTCTTCTTGGCTCATGCTTGAAAATTGGCATCCCCAAGTCCCCTGTTGGGGAGTTCTTAGACAAGCGTGAGGGGGGGCTGGCGGTCTTTTGCCCTTCCTACCCCTTTAGGACCCGTGTGGCCAGGTTCAAAGAGGCCCGTGGCTGGCTGGGAGCTGTTTATTTTATTTTGGGTTAACGGGCCCAGCACTCCAGCTATATTTACCTTGCGAGGCTGCTTGCAATCTGATCTGATCTCTCTGGGACTCAGCTGGGGCCCTGGGAGTCGCCTGCCAGATTCCGTGAGGCCCCCAACTTTACTCTCTATATCCGGGGCGAGATTTCCCAAGCGGGAAGCATTCTGGAAAAAGCAGTGGCTTTTATTCCTGTGAACACTTTTCATCAGGATCCAGGATACGTGCCATCCGTTCCTTTCTTCTCATTCTGAACCATTCCTTTCCGAAGCCCCATGGCGCTGAGCTTGGTCCTACAGCCAGCCTGTGTGGTCGAAGTTCCAGAATTGTAGGGTCCTGCGAGGGTGAGGGGTTTTTTCCAGAGCACAGCAGCAGGCCCCTTCCCTGTCCTCAGAGGGCCCAGCGTCACAGGCTGAGCCCCCCATCCCAAGACCTCAGGGAAGGCTGGCCCGTTCTGGTGTCCCCAGGCCAGGTGTGTGTTGGCAGCTATGTTTTCTGGCCCTGGAGCCTGTGGGTGTGACGAATGGTGTGTAAAGGGGGTGGTTTCAGTCCTGCTGAGGTGGCCGTCTGGCCAGGTGTGGTTTGGGGCTCGCGTTCTCCTTGTGCCCAACGTTTGCAGCTGGGGCAGCCTCAGAATGGAGCAGGTGAGGCCCAGAGTGGGGGTCCAAGACCCACACCCATCCCAAGGGGTGGAACATGGGCACATGGGGTCTGCTCTCTCCAGCCTGAGCTGAGGGCATCCAGGGGCTATTTCTCTCCCACTTCAAGCTCCGTGTTTTTTTTCTTAACTAAGACTTGTTGAGTGCCTCCTGTGGGCCGGCCCTGTGTTAAACAGTTACATGTCAAGACCTCATGTCATCTCCTCAGCAACTGCCTTAGTGCATGTGGGTGCTTTAACAGAATCCCACAGTCCCACAACAGACATGTATTTCTCACAGTGCTGGAGGCTGGAAGATCCAGGGGCCGGCTTCCTGGTTCATAGACGCTGTTCACTCTCTGTGTCCTCCATGGCAGGAGAGGCGAGGGAGCTCCCTGGAGTCTCTCTGATAAGGGCACTAATCCAATCTTGAGGGCTTCACCCTCATGACCTAATCACACCATCACACTGGGGGTTAGGATTTCAGTGTGTTAGTTTTGGGGGGACACAGACATTTAGTCTGTGGTAGCAACCATGTGAGGGAAGTACTGTTCCCCCCTTTGCACACAAGCTTTCCAGCCAGGTGGACTTGAGTTCAGATCCTCCGCTCAGCAGCAGTGTAGCCTTTGGCACCGCCAGCCTCCCCTCTCTGAGCCTCAGTTTCTTCATTTGTAAAAGAAGACTAATGATGTTGCTGATAATCGCTGACACTTTATTAAGCTTATTATATGCCAGGTCTTGTTTTAAGGGCTTTGTATGCATTAATTCATCTTATATCAACCACAAGAAGTAGGCCCTTGTTGTATATGTGGAAGCTGTGGCACAGAGTGGTTGAAATACTTGTCCAAGGTCACCAGCTTTGTAAGTAGAGGAGCCAGTTTACTCTTCATGGCTATATAGAGGGAGCGGTTCCAGGTGAGGGAACAGGGTGGGAGCATTACCTGTATGTGTCCCCCCCTATATATACCCCCAGCGGCCAGCTCAGGGCCTGATGCACCTGACGGATCCGGACGTTTCCGGTGAGTGAATAAATAGCCAGTGGAGCAGGGGCAGCCGAGCAGCAGGCTCTCCTGCCTGTCCCTTCTCTGGTTTCAGGTTCCGGGGCAGCAGGCCAAAACAGGAAGAGGAAGTGCTGGGGGTGGGGAGGTGGCAGGAGGCACTCGCTGCTGGGGTTGCCCCCCTTTTCCAGTGTGGGCAGCCCGGGGGACAGAGACCAAGGGGCCTTGGGATGCGGCCCTTAACTCTCCATGCCCTGTGGCCGGCCCTGACGCCCCGTGTCCCTCACCCGAACATACTAAGAATTCTCAGCGTTGGCTTGAGGCCATGAATGATCTTAAAAGAGGTTGAAATCCTAATGGCACAGCCCCAGATTTATATGAGCTTGAAACATTTCGTAAACTCCTGGGCTGTAAAGTTACGCAATCATCACTTGTGGGAATTCCTAGGCAAAAGTCTGTGGATGTCATTGGAACTGTCAGAAAAGTCCTATGAATATATACGCCTGGGTGTTCTAAGGAGCGTGTCCCTTATTTTCACCAGGTTCTCAAAGGTCTTGGACCCCAAATCAGCTCTACACTGTGACCTTAATCTCGGCCTGTCCCCTCCTTTTGCAGATATGAGGGGAGGGTCTTACCCAAGGTCACAGGGAAGCGCAGGGGTGGTTCCGGCACCAGAACCCAGGCCTGCCGGTTTGGCCCTGGTGCTCTCTCAGCCCAGGCGTGCCCCTCCAGCAGGAGGGTAGAAACCCCAGAGGATTCGAGATAGAGACAGCGGGATTGGGGATGGCGTTTCTAAACTGAATAATAATCATAATAAAGTGAACTGTCACTGAAGGTTTACTCGGTGCGAGGCACTAAGTTTTACGTGGATTGACTCAATCCTCACAACAACCCTCAGTCATGTATTCTCTTGTATACTCATGTATAAAATTATTCTCATTTTATAGATGAGGAAACTGAGGCCCAGCAAGTCAAAGGAACTTGCCAGAGTCACACAGCCTAATAAAGAGCAGAGGAGTCAGGGTTCAAAGCCAGGCAGCCTGGCTCCAGAGCCTGTGCGCCTAACCACTGCCCACACTGCCTCTCCGGGCCCTAGGAAGGGTGCGGAGGTACAAGACATGAAAGAGAACCGGGTCAGGCGTCACGGGCAGAAGGAGAGCTGGTGGGGAAGGAAGGGGCCCACTTCCCTCCCAGGAGTAAGCAGAGATCAGGGCAGGCTGGTGTGGGGCTGGCGTTAGATCTCCCGCTCTGAGCCTGGCACATACGGAGCAAACACTATCCTGAGTGGTATTGCCGTTGGCGCTGGCTGCCTCAGTCCTTCCTGCCCCGGCAGGCTGACCCTGGCAGTGTGCCCACTGCCCGCTGCTCCCGGCCCGGATCTGATGAGCTGGCTCCTTCACATGGGGGTATTTCGCAAGGCCCAGGTGAGAAGCAGCGGGTAGTAGGCCCGGAGCATGCATGTGGTGACCCTGGATCCACGGGTCTCGGGGAACTGGGGAGCAGCCAGTGCATCAGTCCTGGGGTCCTGAGCCCAGAGCCGGGACTGGGGAAGGAGACGGCCCCAGGGCTTGTTCGCACAGGCTGCTGGAGCCCTTCTCTTCTGGGAAGCCTCACCTGGTTCCTTGTTGGTTGGTGCACTGTGTTCTCAGAAAGGGCCTAGGTGTGACCTGGGAGGGCCTTCATCTCTCCCCCAACCGCAGGGTGTGAAGGAGAAGCCTCTGCTTGGGAATGGGAGTGGGGGCCAACAGGGAAGGGGTTGGTGGTTGCTTTTTTAATGCAGACTTTTTTTATCATCATAAAAATATACATAAAACTTAGCATTTTAACTATTTGTGGTGGTTGGTTTTTAATACCTGGCTGGGTGGTAATTGTAGTGCTTACTATTTGGGAAGTATTTACCATGTACCAGGAGCTCTTGTTTAATTGTTAAATGATATCCCTATTTTACAAAGAAGAAAGCTGAGGTTCAGAGAGGTTCAGCGACTTTCCCAGGGACACACAGCTAGTGAGTGGCAGAACTGGGATTCAAATCCAGGCAGCCTGGCTCCAAGCCTGCTTTCTTCACCAATACTTTCAGCCGCTTCTCAGCCTCAAGTGGGGGGGTCTTATTCTCCCCATTATATAGATATGGAAACTGAGGCTCAGAGATGCCAAGTGACTTACCCAAGGTCTCAGAGCTTGATGGGAGGAGAGCCAGGATTTGAGTGCAGCTCTGTGGGCTGTGACCATCCTGGTGCTTAGCCCGCTCTCCCCTTCTCCCAGGTGGCGATGGTGGAGGTGCAGCTGGATGCTGACCACGACTACCCGCCCGGGCTGCTCATCGCCTTCAGCGCCTGCACCACGGTCCTGGTGGCCGTGCACCTGTTTGCGCTCATGATCAGCACCTGCATCCTGCCCAACATCGAGGCGGTGAGCAACGTGCACAACCTCAACTCAGTCAAGGAGTCGCCGCACGAGCGCATGCACCGCCACATCGAGCTGGCCTGGGCCTTCTCCACTGTCATAGGCACGCTGCTTTTCCTGGCTGAGGTCGTGCTGCTCTGCTGGGTCAAGTTCTTGCCCCTCAAGAAGCAGCCGGGCCAGACACGGCCCACCGGCAAGCCCCCAGCTGACGGGGCAGCTGCCAACGTCAGCAGCAGCGGCATCACCCCAGGCCAGGCCGCAGCCATCGCCTCGACCACCATCATGGTCCCCTTCGGCCTGGTCTTTATCGTCTTTGCTGTCCACTTCTACCGCTCACTGGTCAGCCATAAGACGGACCGACAGTTCCAGGAGCTAAACGAGCTGGCCGAGTTCGCCCGCTTGCAGGACCAGCTGGACCACAGAGGGGACCACCCCCTGACACCCGGCAGCCACTATGCCTAAGCCCTCCCAAGTGTGGGTGCTTCAAAGCTTTGGCCTTACGCCCTTCCCCACGACCTTGTCCTGCCCCAGCCTCAAGGACAGCCTGCACACGGGGCTGGGTTTTCATCAGAGGGCAGAGTGGAGGGAAGAGGCTTCATTTTTTAAGAGAAATTACTGCACTTTGAAACTTTCCTCTAAGAGAATAAGCACTTCCTGTTCTTCCAGCTCCAGGTTCACCTCCTGTGAGGAGGCCACCGGTGGGAGCCAGAACGGGGACAAACACTCCCTTTGTCCCTCCTCCTCCCCCGTGCCAGTGCCACCTGGATGCCTCCTGTCCTTTCCGTCTTGACCCCTCCCTCCCCGTTCAGCATCGAGTGTGTGCGTGCGTGTGTGTGTGTGAACACATAAATATACTCACAAGGGACGCCTCCTCTTGTGTCTGTATCTGTTGGGTCTCGACTGCCTGGTACTATTTCTCATGGTGCCCCAATCAGGTGAGCCTCTGAGCAGATTTTTTCAAGATTTTATTTCAAGAAATTTCAGAACTATGCAAAAGTTGCATGAATAGTAACTGAAATGTGTGTGTGTGTGTGTATATATATATATATATAGTCAATTCTTATTCACAGTAGTTCTGTTCTATAAAATCACTGTGAACGCTGAATTAGTGGATATTGAACCACTGCTCCTAAGGGAAATACGGGGTTAGGTTCCTGCCAGCCTCCAGTTACATTTTTGTCAACCGATTGACACATAGCTTGTTTTAGGTCTGTTTCTGTTTAAAGACACCTTACTTAACATATATGGTTGACTCATTAACAGGGAACTCACTGCCAATAGCACTGTCACTTGTGCCTGACTTACCTAACGGGTATTTTCTCCGTAAGGCACGTCACAGCCTTGCTGTGCTCAGGAACAGTAGATAGCGAGTTTGCACTCCACTTGAGATCCAGTACTAACTCCTAAAAGCAAGGACATTCTGCTACATAACCTTAATTCAATGACCAAATTCAGGACATTTGATACAATACTATCACCTAATAGAGTGTTTGTGTTCACTTTCCCTCTCGTCCCAATCATGTCCTCTCTAGATGTGATTTTTCCATTCAAGGTCATGTGTTGCACTGAGTTATCACATCTCGTTAATCGCCTTTAATTTGAAACATCTTTCTTTGTCCTTTGTAACATTGACCTTTTTTTTTTTTGGAGGAAGATTAGCCCTGAGCTAACATCCAGCACCAATCGTCCTCTTTTTGCTGAGGAAGATTGGCCCTGAGCTAACATCCATGCCCATCTTCCTCTACTTTGTGTGTGGAACACCTACACAGCATGGCTTGAGGAGTGGTACGTAAGCCCGCACCCGGGATCCGAACTGGCGAACCCCGGGCCGCTGAAGTGGAGTGCACGAACTTAACTGCTCCACCACCGGGCCAGCCCCAACATCAACATTTTTTGAGTCCAGGCTTGTGGTTTTGTAGAATGCAGCCTCAGTCTGGTTTCTCGGATGTTTTCTCATTATAATTAGGGTGTGCATTTTGGCAGGAATATTTATCTCCATTTTGCAGATGACAAAACTGATGCCCAAAGAGGTTAAGTAATTGGCCAGAATTCAAACCTGAAAAGTCTGGCTCAGAGCCCAGGCACTCAAAAAATCTGACATGGACTGATTCTGGCTTTGCTTAAGAACTTGGAAGATCCAGCAGCAGCAGCACTGGGCTCAGCTTGCAGAGCAGCAACGAGCAGGAGTTGAGTTGCAGCCACCCTCTTCCCTGGGAGATGTGTTGCCACAGTCCCCACCACTCCCTCTTGTCTCACACAGACCAGCTTCATTTATGTTACTTTCCTGGCCCTCATAGGCCTTTGAGTTTGAGGCCTTTCTGTCTGTCCCAGAAACCCAATATGGAAAGTGGTTTATAAAAACAAAGTGCTCTGGCTGAAGTGAAAGTTGTTTGGGGGAAAGTGTGGCCTTAAGCCCTTATCCTTCTGTGCAGACTTAGACACGGCTGTTGCAGCTTTGAGGGCTCCCTGCTTCTGCGGAGACCTGGGGTGCAGCTGGAGTAATTCCTGGACTGTGACTGTAAAGTAGGTTTTCTTTCCTAAACTTGGCTGAACTCAAGAATCACCAGATTGGCTTCTAAAATGCAGATTTCCAAGCCCTTCCCCTGGAGGTTCTGATTCACTGTGATCGGGTGCATCTCTGGAATCTGTATTCTTAACAAGCACTCCAGGTGTTCTCAAACCCAGGCAACTTAGAGAAACACTGGTAGCTATGAACACAGTCTCTCTCTAATTTCAGTTTCATTTATATTTTGAATAGACAATACATTCATACGGTTCCAGATACAACAGTGAAAAGTTGTTCTCGCTCTCGTTCCCAGGGTCCCAGTTCTCCCCAGAGACAACCATTGTTGCCAGTTTATTGTGTTCCCATCTAGAGAGATTTTATACATAAACAAGCGCGCACACCCCCTACTTTCTCTGAGAAATGGTAGCCTTCTCTACACACCTGATTTTAAGTACCGTCACTTTCTAGCTTGGTGACTTGTGAACTTCCCTGAACCTCGGTTTTCTCCTCTAAAGTGGCACTAATAATAGTAGGACACCTCATACGTTGATAGGGAGGCATGGGAGAGGACACACGTAAAGCTGTCAGCACAGGGCCTGGCACCAAGTGAGCACTGTATCTGGTTAATTCTGTGTCCCAAGGTGGCCAGGCTCAGCTTTTTGGTATCAGAGGTACAGACAGAACCAGGCCCTGGGTCAGGCCACCCCGCTTATGACTTAGAGGGCAGAGAGAACCTCAATAGTGTCTGGGAGCGTTTACTGAGGCTTTTACAACGTGCCAAGCACTTGGTGAGCACTTTCCGAACATCACAGTATTTCAGGTCACACTATTGACGCTGGGCTGAATAATTCTCCTGTAGAGTGTCTACATTGTAGCACGTTTAATGGGATCCTCACCCTCTACCCATGAGGTGCCAGTAGCATTCTTCCCTGCCAGTTGTGACAACCAAAGATGTCTCCAGACATCACCAAATGATCCTGGGGAGGGAAGGGGACAGAATCACCCTTGAATTAGAACCACGCTTATTTCATCCTCACAGTAACCATGATAGCCATGGGTGGGAAGCACCATTATTGTCCCGTGTTAGAGTTTGGTTGATATATCCAAGAACACACAGTTAAGAAATCTCTGCCGGGATTCACACCCGGGCAGTGGGACTGCACAGCTCCCGTTCCTACCCACTGTGTAAGAGTCCCTCTTATCGCACAGGAATGTTGTCTAGGTTAGAATTATGCAAAAAGCCCTTCCTAGACACCTGCTTCACAATTAACCTGAATACATGGTACTCATTATTGTTAGATCTGTTAGCAAATCCTCAAAACCCCTTGAGAAATCTAAGTCCCATTTTACAGATGGGGCAACTGAGGTCACTTGCTTAGGGTGGCACAGCCAGTAAGTAGGCTTCTGGCTGCACATTAGAATCACCTGGGAAACCCCGAAGGCCCAGGCCTCCCCCCAGATAGATGAGAATCTCTGAGTGTGTGGCCTGGGCGTCCACAGCTTTTAAAGCTCCTGCAGGATTCCAAGCTTGAGAGTCTCTGTGTTAGGTTAAGAAGCCAGGTCAGGTTTTAACCCCAAATCTTTGAGACCAGTGCGCCCAGAAGCAGGCTCTTTCTCCTCTGGTGTATCTGGGAGGTCAGAGACCTGGAGACGCCGCCCCTTTCTCCCAAGGGGAGTCCATGCAGCCCATGGGATGTGTTCCCTCTTCTCTACCTGAAACCCCTCCGGATGCCCCCACCGCACCCCGGCCCTGCCCATCACACAGCACAGGCCCCAGGTTAATGCCCCCAGGTTCTCCTTTATTCTCACGCACTCAGAGATGGGGTCCTAGAAGGAAGGGCTGTAACAAGAGGGTCCCCAAGGCCAGCCGGGGAGAGAAGCACTGGCCCTATGGGCAAAGAATGATCCAGTGCTGCGAGGAGTGAGGTGCCCTTGGAGGGTGCCAGGGGTGTGCCTGGATTCCCCCTCACTCCTCCACAGGAGCCGCACCGGTCTGAGCAGTAGGTGACGTGGGCTTGGATTTCTTCCAAAGCTTGGGTGTTCTCACTGCAGCAGGAAGCAGGTGGTGGGAGCTGGCGTTTCAAAGACGCTGTGCCAATGCCCTCTCCCCGAACCTCATTATACCCACCCCAGGAGAGTTTAGGACTGGACGAGGCCCCCTGGACAGATGTGCAAGGGAAGGCCGGGACAGACCACCTCACTCAAGGGCATTCAGGGGTGAACAGGCCACGTGGGTCCAATCCAGCGTTCATCCCAGCAAGCCGAGGGTGCAATTTGGGCGGGACCGGAATGAACTGGTCTTCTAGGAAATGAGTTTTGAAGGGGAGGAACCAAAAAGGACCAGCTGGACTGCAGGAGTCAAGAAACCCACCCTCTCTGGTCCTGCCCCTGAGCTCCTTGGCCAAAGGAGAGCCCTGGAGCTGCCCCACCACATCAGAGGGTGGCAGGCGTGCTTGCCCCCTCACCTGGCATCAGTCTCCTTCTTCCTCCTCTGTCTTCTTTAACCTGGCCAAGGCTTCCTGCAGCACACCGTCGGGGTCTAGAAGTTTAACCTGGAGGGAAGCAGCAGGGGTTGGTTTGGGGAGCATGGGAAGCCCAGGCTGCAAGCCTTTGGGGTGCTGCCTGCCTTGGGGAGGTGCTACCTACTTTGGGGGGTGCTGCCTGCCTCCCTGGGAACGTCCTAACTGAAAACAAAACCTTGTCTGTTTCCTGGCTAGACTGGGCCAGGCTGGGTGTGGCGGCGGGGGGTGGGGGTGGGGGTCGAGAGTGGGGTGCTGTCTTCTGTCTCTCTCTGGGTGTGGCCACAGGGCCCTAGAGAGAGCTGCCCACCTTAGGAATGGGGAACTGAGTGGGCTCAGGGGCCTCATCACGGCCAAAGTCAATCATCGTGCCACACTTGGCCACGTCGTCCACCCAGAAGCCCTCAAAGAGCTGCCCGTGGTTCAGGTGGAAGAAACGTCCAAACCCGTTCTTCATGCCTCTCTGCCAGGAGCCCTCATAGCGGTTCCCGTTCTCTGCAGGAAAGGACAGAGAGGCGTGGGTACTGGGGACACCAAACCAGGCTGGACTACGAGGCGGGTCCCTCCCCCATGCCCAGGCTGGACCCTCTGCCACTCCCGGGCTAGACACCATGCCCACCAGGAAGCCAGAAGGAACCAAGTTGACTAGAGTGTGCTGAGCTGGGTGGGTAAAGTGGGGTCTGGGACGACTGACCTATAGCCTTAGAGCCCTGGGGTGTCAGCGACTTCCTGAATCAGACCTGGTTCACATCTTCCTTCCACTGCTTACCTGAACTTGGACAACCAACTCAGCAACGTTTCCTATCTGTAAGAAATACAGCTAATAATACGAGCAGGCGATGTTTCTTCAGGACTTCCTGTGCCTGGTTCTTTGCTATGCTTCTGACCTCACTTCTCACAAAAACAGTTCTATGAAGGATGACAGACCTCATCGTAATTACAAATGGAGCTTGAAAAGCTCAGGGAGTTTGACTGACCTGCTTGAGAAAGTCACAGAGCTAAGAAGTGGCAGATGCAGGATCTGAAACCAAGGCCTGTTCATCCCAGGAGCTCATGCCCTTAATCGGGAATCAATTCTGCCTATGTGATGGTGGTAGTGGTGTAAAAATAATAAGAAAGCTAACACTTCTCAGTGCAGACACTTACTAGCTCTGTGGCCTTGGGCAGGTCACTTAGCCACTTCGTCTCATTTCCTCATTTGCAAAATGGGGATAATGGTAACATCTACCTCACAGAATGTTTGTAAAGATTAAATGAGTCGATACCCAGCAAGGACTTAGAGGAGTCCTGGAGAGACTCTAGATCAGAGGTCAGCAAATTTTTTTCTGTAAAGGGGCAGACAGTAAGTATTTTCGACTTTGCAGACCATAGGGTCTCTGTCATAGCTACTCAACTCTGCCATTGCAGTGCAAAAGCAGCCACAGACAATATGTAAGTGAGCAAGTCTATGTGCCAATAAAACTTTATTTATAAAAACATGTGTTGGGCCATAGTTTGCGGCCCCCTGCTACAGACAAGTGAGAGCTAGTGATATTATCAGGGAGTACTTACTGTCATGTGTCAGGCACCATGCTAAGCACCTTGCAAATGGAACCCTCATTTAACATTCACAACAACCCTAAAGTTTATTTTTATCCTTACTTTACAGATGAGAAAATTGAAGCAGGAAGTTTAAGCAAATTGCCCAAGGTCACACAGCTAGTAAGAACTTGAACCCAGGCAGGCTGGCTCTAGAGTCCAAGCCATTAGTCAAGGCGCCCCAAAGCCTCCACTTGACCGAATCTCACTGGGAGTTGGAAGCTTGAGTTTTCAGGAGACTGGGCTCTGGTCTGTGTACTCACCAAGAGCACCTACTATGTGCCAGGCACTGGGCAAACAGTGGGAAACAAAACACAGTCCCGGTGCTCATGCAGCTCACAGTCTGGAGGGACAATGATACTAGCTTTATAGAGAGCCTACCGGTGCCAGGCCCTGTTCTAAGCGCTTTACACAGACTCCCTCATCTAATCCTCACTAGAGCCCTATGAAGTGGGTATGATTATTATTCCCATTTTACAGTGAGGAAAGTGAGGCATAGACACGTGAAGTAACTTGCCCAGGATTATACACATAGTGCTAAGAAGGAAAGGAAGCAGGTGCTGAGAATAATGGGGAGAATGTGCTCCAGGTGGAGTGGACAGGGAAGACCTCTCTGAGGAGGAGACAATGCAAATATCTGGGGGATCTTCTTTCTGTTCCAGGAAGAGTGAGCAGCAGTGCAAGGGTCCTGAGGCAGAATATGTGGGAGGAACTGAAAGAAAGTTAGTATAGCCAAAAACAAGGGAGTCTGGGGGGAGAGGGGTGGGAGGCAAAGCTGGAGGGAGCAGCAGGGCCAGATCATGCTGGGCCCACAGACCCCAGTCAGGGCTCTGAACTCAGTCTGAGGGCAATAGGAACCTATGGAAAGTTTGAAAGCAGGGCGGCGACAGGGTCCACTTTGTAAAAAGCTCACTCTGGTTGCTGTGTAGAGAATCCTGACACCAGTGCGGGCTCCCAGCACTCTTCCCTCTGCCTGGGAATGCTCTTGCCTAGCTCAGTGCATATCCCGCTCCTTCTCTTCCTTCGGGTCTCAGTTCACACGTCACCTCCTCAGGGAGGCATTCCTGATGTGAGTCAATGTACATAGCCGCTGTCTCCAACTCCTTAGTCATCCTCCAGCTCACCTTCCTGTTTTCAAGGGGGAAATTCCTCAGCACTTCTGACATCACAACTAACACACTGTGTGACCTTGAGCGAGAGATTTATCCTCTCTGTGCTTCACTTCATCTGTAAAGCGAGGATAAGGGTACCTATCTTCTAGGATTGTAGTGAGGACTAAGTGGGCTCAGTGCTGGTGCCGCCTGGTGGGCAGTGATTAATTAAGTTGGTTAAGTTCGCGCTTTCCACTTCAGCGGCCCGGGGTTCGCTGGCCCGGATCCCGGGTGTGGACCTATGTACTGCTTGTCAGGCCATGCTGTGGCAGGCGCCCCACATATAAAATAGAGGAAGACGGGTAAGGACGTTATCTCAGGGTCAGACTTCCTCAGCAAAAAAAAACAGGAAGATTGGCTGTAGATTTTAACTCAGAGCTAATCTTCATCAAAAAGAAAAAAAGGGCTCAGTGCTGTTAAGTGTAGGCTATGATTATCATGGCCATAAGAAACTGTCTTAATTGTCTATGTGTTTTTGTTAGGCCTCCCTTTTAGAGTATAAGCTCCCTTAGGGCGGGGATCTGGTCCTCCCGTTCACCTCTACGGGGCTTCGCGGGGGCGTGGCCAGAGGGGGCGTGGCCAGACGAGGGTGCGGTCCTGCGGGGCCAGGAGGAGCGCGGCCGTGAGGGCGTGGCCAGGTGGGGCGGGGCCAGCAGGCGGGCGGGGCGCAATGGGGGGGCGGGGCACTCACTCAGGCGCAGCATGCCCTCTCCGTCGGGCTTGTCTTTGCACCACTGGCCCTCGTAGATGTCGCCGTTGCTGTAGTACATGCGGCCCCACCCGCTGCGCTGGTTGCCGCACCACTCACCCTCGTAATACTCCTTGGGTCCGAAAAACTGGATCCCATAGCCCTGAAAGCACGGAGGTGTCCCTGTTCAGGGCGCACCCATGACCCTCCCCGGCGCCCAAGCCACACTCCGGGCTTCTTCCTCGCTTCCTTCCTCAGTCCTACAGCCAAGCTGATGGCCGTGCGTTGAAGAATCTCCCCAGGCTGTCCACGGCCCTCTATCCCCCTGCTCCAGCCTTCATGCAGCCACCGTCATTTCTCCTCTCCCTCACTGGTCCCCCTCCTCCACTCTCCCGTTCTCCCCGCCCCATGCATCCTCCACATGGCAGCTAGAGGAATCTTTACATCGCCCATCCCATCAGCTTTGCCCCGTCTCCCCAGCTCTCAACTGAGCCCATCAAAAGTCACAGATGCCTCTGAGAATCAGATGGAAGCTACGGACTTTTCTCTTCAAAAAAGTGAACATAGGGGCCAGCCAGTGGCGCAGCGGTTAAGTGCGCGCGTTCTGCTTCGGCGGACCGGGGTTCACCGGTTTGGATCCCGGGTGCGGACATGGCACCGCTTGGCAAGCCATGCTGTGGTAGGCATCCCACATATAACGTACAGGAAGATGGGCACGGATGTTTAGCTCAGGGCCAGTCTTCCTCAGCAAAAAGAGGAGGATTGGCAGAAATGTTAGCTCAGGGCAAATCTTCCTCAAAAAAAAAAAAAAAAAAAAGAACGTAAACACCACACCTAGCATCCAACCACAGGGAATCATGGACTGTCCACAGATTGCACCTAAGGAGGTTGGGTAAGCATCCAAGTCTACCTCTTAAAAGTCCTGAGTCCCCACATAACCTTCAAGGCCCCCACCTGCTCCTCCCCTCACTCCCAGGCCTGTGGGCATACCCACCCTGCTGTTTAATATCTCCTTCCCTTTGCAACTTCTGCCTATTTGCAACTCCTTTGCTATTTCCCCTTCTCCGTTTTTTTCCTCCTGGCTAACTCCTTGCATCTTTTGGTGTCACCTCCTACAGGAAGCCTGCCCTGAATTCCCAATGACCTTCTTCTGGGCTACCTGTGAAAACCTCTATCCTAACATCATATTATATGTAAACTGTTTATTTTGGGATCTTTGTCCCCATTGGCCAATAAACATTTTGAGAGCAGAGATCATGAAATCATGGGCTCTACCACTTGTCTGCATTATAGCTCCAGGCAAGGGACTTTACCTCTATGAGCTTGTTTCCACATCAGTAAAATGGGAATGATGATGAGCATAATAATAATGATGATGATGTTGTTATGAGAGTTAATTGAAGTACTATATATCATGTTTCAGGGTCACAATAGCAGTTGTTCAATAGCAATACTGTATTATTAACTGTTTCCATGGCTTATGGTGAGGATTTGGGTGTTTATGGGTGGGGGACATGCCTCTGGCTGGCTTCTACCCCTAGGACCTTCCTCTCTTGTCCTGTGGTCAAGGATGTGGCCTCAACTTTCTTGCTCCCACTTTTCCTACCCTCCTCCCCCTCTTATCCAGGCCAAACAGAAGGGGAATTCTCAGAAAGATATGCCCAGGGAAAAGAAAGCCAGGAAATGAGTGGGTATGGGGGGGAGGAGACTCTGCCCCACACAGCCTGGCGGCCTTCTTGTAGCAGCAGTGCATTTCAGGGCTCCTCCCTGGGCCCTCTCCTCCTGCTTCCTGTTTCCTGGGTTTTGTTCTGAGAAGCCTTCAGGATTCCCCCACCCCTTCCTTCTCTCACCCACACAACAACCCTGTCCTCCTCCCCTCAGGTCTCCCCCTGTTCTCCCAGGCCTCTCTGACTGCTCCCCCCTCCACACACACACACACACACACACTGCCCGGCCCACACCCCAGGTCATGATGGGAACCACTCACTGATTTCTTATCGCCTTTCCACCAGCCCAAGTAGACTCTCCTGTGCTTTCCGGTCTCTTGGTCAGGAAGGCTGAAGGTGCCATAGCCATCTCGCTTCCCAAACTTCCAGTCCCCCTCATAGATGCCTCCTTTCTTCTTCCAGATCTGTGTGCCTTTCCCTGGTGACACATGGATGGGTCAGCACTTCAGATGTGGCCTCCATGGGGCTGGGGAATTGGGGGGTGTGGGCGGTGTAGAGGCAGGTGCTGTGTCTGCCTGGATGTCAAGGGCTCCTAGACTGGACAATCCCCAAAGACGGGGTCCGGGTCTATGCCTCATCTCTAGACCCCCAGCACCCAGGAAAACTCCGAGGGAGTTCCATTTCTACAAACAGTGGTTCTCCAGCCTTTTGCCCTGAAGCCAGACTGATATAGCAAACCCCAAGTAGAAATCTGCCCCTTTAGCATTTTAGCTGCATCTCTTAATAATACTGAATGGAATGAATAATACTGAATGGATATGCCAGATGGCCAGGGTTTCTAGAAAATGTTCTGCATATTTGTTCAGTTCTGAACATACATGGAGACTCATCTCCTAGTACTCCAGCCCCTTCTATGTCCTCCACTCCCCCCTTCCAGACTGCCCTCCAACCACTATGGCCTCCATGCCGTTCCAGGAACCTACTAGATAGGCTTCTGCCTCAGGGCCTTTGTACCTGCTTGTCCCTTAGCCTGGAACACTCTTCCCCAAATATCCACTCACCCCCTTCCTCCTGCAAATCTTTGCTCAAATCTCATTTCCTCAATGAGGCCTACCCTGACCATCCCATTTAAAATGACAAGCCTCTGGGGCTGGCCGGGTTGCACAGTGGTTAAGTTCACACATTCCGATTTGGTGGCCCGGGGTTTGCCGGTTCAGATCCCAGGTGTGGACATGGCACCAGCTTGGCAAGCCATGCTGTGGCAGGCGTCCCACGTATAAAAGTAGAGGAAGATGGGCACGGATGTTAGCTCAGGGCCAGTCTTCCTCAGCAAAAAGAGGAAGATTGGCAGCAGATGTTAGCTTAGGGCTAATCTTCCTCAAAAAAAAAATAATAATAATAAATAAAAAATAAAATGACAAGCCTCTCCTGCCCCCTTATCCTGCTTTGTTTCTTTCCATATCTCTTATCAACTCCTAACATAATAATTTACTTATTTATCGTTTATTGTCTCTTCCTCATCTGTCTCTTCCAGGAGAATGTGTGCTCCAGGAGGGTACAGACTTCAGTCTGTTTTGTTCAATGCTCTACTCCCAGGGCTGAAGAACAGTGTCTGGCACGTTGTAGGTGACCAACACTTCCTGAACAAAGGGATGAATAAAACATTTGTGGGGGGCCGGCCCCATGGCTGAGTGGTTAAGTTCGTGCGCTCCACTGCGGCAGCCCAGGGTTTCACTGGTTCGGATCCTGGGCATGGACATGGTGCCGCTCATCAGGCCATGCTGAGGTGGCATCCCACATGCCACAACTAGAAGGACCCACAACTAAGAATATACAACTATGTACTGGGGGGCTTTGGGGAGAAAAGGGAAAAAATAAAATCTTTAAAAAGAAAAAATATAGTGTCAGTCAAAAAATGATTTAAAAAAAATATTTGTGGAGTACGTATATGGGCCAATTCATGTCTTGGTCCTTAGTAGCTCAGGAACAAATCCAACATTGTCCCTGCGAGCTTTTCGATCTCGGGCGAGTAACTTAACTCTCTGGGCTTCAGGTTCCTGGTCTGTAAAATGGGGATGAGAAGATCTCATGCTGTTGTTCTGATCACTAAATTCATTAATATACGTAGACGACTCAGAACAGTGCCTACAAATAGGAAAGATATCAACTATTTTTGCCCTGGAGGTGGGGCCCAGTCGCATGGTAGGGCACATTCCCTCCTTTGTGCCTGTCCTTCTTCCAGTTTGATTTCCTTTGGACAACCAGCTCCCAGCACCCTGAGGTTTGCTGTGGGGCTGACTCCGCCTCCTGGCAAGCCTGGCCAATCAGTGTATTCTACCCACCCAGGCCGCTGGATGGGTTCAATGAGGGGCATGTGACCCAAGCTGGTCCGGTGAGACTACCTCCAAGACAAAGACAAAACTTACCATGGCGTGTGAGGCCCTATATGGTTGGCTCTCCTAACCTGCCTACTCTCTCCCCTCGCTCACTCTGCTCCGGCCGTACCAGCTTCTAGTCTGTTCTTTGAACAAGATTTAATACTCCAAAGCATCCTCCATTCTGATTGCCCTATCTAGAAGACTCATCCTTCTAGGCTCAGTTCGAACATCGCCTCTCTGACTGTCTGTGTTCTCACAGCCCCTTTCATGTCTCCATCACATCCTGATGTCACCACTTTTAGCTGAGCGACCTTGAGTAAGTCACTTCCTCTCTCTGAGCCCGCGGTTTCCTCATCTGTAAAACAGGATGTTACCTACTATACAGGTTCTCCGTGGGACTGGAGGCTCCCTGAGGGTTGGGATTATGCCAGATGCCCAGCCCAGGGCCTGGCATGGACCAGGAGTGCCGTGAGTCTTAGCGGAGGGAATAAATGAGCAGTCTGGGAACCACTGGGGCCACCCCATCCTCGCCCCACATGATGACTCTCCTCACTGCTTCTAGTTTGTTTACCCCACAGCAACCCACTTCAGTTTGGTCAAAAGGTGAGTGTTGAAGCGGGGATGGGTAGGTCTGGATTCTCTGACAGGTCTGCTTTCTGCAGCCCCAGCCCCCTGAGCTCTATGTCTCCAGGGTCCAGGGAGGGGAGGCAGGACTCACACAGAAGGAGGGCTGGGAGGGCCACGTCAGCCCACAGTGCCCTATCAATGGTGAGGCAGCCCAGATCCAGGGGATGGGAAATGTGGTATGTAGTGGTAGAGCCAGTCTCAGAACTTCAGGGTCCTGACTCCTAGTCCAGGGCTCTGTCCACACCACATGCTGCCCACAAGGACTGAAGTACACAGGCAGGCATCTTTAACCACACACAGAGCTCTGAGCAGCCGCATAAAGCCTGGCCTTTAAGTCAGTGCTGAGGGCGGGCGTTGTGTCACACACTTGATGGGGGCAGCTCTTTGGTGGGCTTCTTAGACAAGGAGGTTTCTAAGTAGTGATCCCTGCTGTGCTCAGCCCTCAGAGAACATTCTAGAAGTTCCCCTCCTGCACAGACCCTGGGCTACAGGCTTGACAGATGTCATCTTTTATCTTTACAGATAGGTATCATTCCCATTTTACAGATGGGGAGACAGGCTCAGAGTGGTGTGGTGGTTCATCCGGGTCTTAGTGGGTGGAGCTGGGACTCTGACCCAGGTTTATGGACTCCAAAGCACTTAAGACAGGGAGGCAGGAGAGAAGGGTGGTTAAGAGCATAGACTCTGGAACTGCAAGAGTGGAGTGAGAAGCCATGCCGCCGTTTTTTGCAAATTCTCTTTTTTTCCTCAGGGCTTAGTTTGTTTCACAAAGACGCCCGTGTTCCCTGCTGGTTAGGCCCTGAGCTCAGCCCAGTTAAAGTCTGAGCCCCAGATTCTTCCGGGGGGTGGGGGGAGTTGGGGATTCTCCCTCGCCCCCTGCTGGTCAAACCTCAGGCTGAGCCTTCTGCAGAACGGGGTCAGGGCTGAGTGAAGACCAGAATTCCAGCTGCCAGCTGGTTTCTGGTTTCTGGGGCACCACCTTTTCCTCCTGCTAGCTACCCCATGCTGAGCCCAGGTTTCAGAGGGTAGGGACTGAGCTGGAGGCCCCAGAGCCCCAGCTGTGGCTGGTGTCTCAAGACCACTCTGCCCCCATCTGGTCCCTGAGCCCTTTGCTCAGCAGAGGTCAGGCTTGAGTTCTGTTTGAGAGCCTCAGCATAAGGAGGCCCCTGGCTGCTCCGAGTTAGCATTCACCTCTTAGGTGAGCCTTGGGACACATCTTATGTCCCCAGTGGACTCTGCATGCTGCTTTCTTGGCTCCGGTCACCCACCAAGGCCCAGACCCCACCCTCACCGCCTGAGCCCCTGAGGGTCCCCCACTCACCGTGTTTCATGTTGTCCTTCCACTCGCCCACATAGCAGTCGCCATTGACAGCATATACCTGGTGCCTCAGTCCGTTCTTCTGGGCTTTCTGGTCCCACTCCTTCCACAGGGGCTCGGACTTCAGCAGGCACTTGGAGATAGGCATGTTGGTTGCTTCTGTGGGGCCAAAGGGTGCTGGCAAAGGGTTAGGGACATCAGGGGCTCAGTGTGCCCTGCACAATGCCAGGATCCTGGGCCTTCCCGGGGAGACACCTGTCTGAGCTTAAATGGGGTGAGTCATGTGTGTTGTGAGTCCCTGGGGCAGATGCGCAGCCCTTGGGAAGACCCTTTTGTGCTGAATTAACCTTGGATGCCCCTCTCTTGCTTCTCCAGGGGCCCCTGGGGGGGCGGGTCTGATGGCACAATTGCTTGGGAACCCAGGAAACCAGTAGAGCAGGGGGTTTTGTGATGGCATTGGGATGAGCTGCCCCCAGGCAGGGTGACAGTCACTTTTTTTTTTTTTTTTTTTTTTGGTGAGGAAGATTGGCTCTGAACTAACATCTATTGCCAATCTTCCTCTTTTTTTCACTTGAGGAAGACTGGCCCTGAGCTAACATCTGTGCTAATCTTCCTCTATTTTGTATATGGGATGCTGCCACAACACAGCTTGACCCGTGTGTCGGTCTGCACCCAGGATCCAAACTGGTGAACCCTGGGCCACTGAAGCAGAGCATGTGAGCCTAACCATTATGCCACCAGGCCGGCCCCAGCAGTCACATATTTAATAACCAGTGTGACCAATCAGAGTGGATGCTGGTCTGAGGCTAGAGCTTGCCTGGAACCCCCACTGGTGAGCACTGGGATGCACTCCGGGGGAGAGGTGGGTAGCCAGGCTGTGCTAGGCTGACATCCAGCTGCTATGGCACAGCCCACAGGGCTACCTTCCCACCACCAGCAGCCCAGCACCCAACATGTTAGCCCCCTTGGTCCTGCCTCATCTGTCTGTCAGATAGGATGGTAGAAAAGCCCAGGGACAGGCTTTGCAGGGGTTTCTGAGCTGTCAGGAGAGTCCACCAACTAAAGATACTGCCTCTAGGATGACCACTGTCCCAGATTGCCCAGGACTGCGAGGTTTCCTGGGACCTTGGACTCTTCAGTGCTAAAACTGGGACAGTCCCAGGCACACCAGAATGGTTGGTCACCCTTCTACCTCTGCCCTCTGCCTGGGTACTCTACCTGTCTGCCTCATCACCAGGGCTCTCCTCCTATCCTGCCTGGTGGGGTTGCAGAGACTTTGGGTGGTCTGGGGCCTCTGCCCAGTTTGGGAGCCCCCGTCTGTGCTCCATGTCCTCAGGATCTCCAGTGGAGACATTCATGCCTGTCTGTCTGTCTCCACGGGGCTTGTGCAAGGTGATAGGATGGTCTCCTCCCAATCTTGGGGATCCTTGTTTCCCCTCAACAAATACTATCTATCCTGCTAATAGGTTTGGGGAATACACACACACACACACACACACACACGCACACACACACACGTGCCAGCAGTGCTGCAGCAGGGCCTAGCATGAAGTATTTATTTGGGTTTTTTTGTTTGTTTCTTTTTTCTGCTTTTTCTCCCCAAATCCCCCCAGCACATAGTTGTATATTTTAGTTGTGGGTCCTTCTAGTTGTGGCATGTGGGATGCCACCTCAACATGGCCTAATGAGCGGTGCCACATCAGCGCTCAGGATCCGAACCAGTGAAACCCTGGGCCGCCTAAGCGGAGTGCACAAACTTAACCACTCAGCCACGGGGCTGGAGCCGGCCCCAGCATGAAGTATTTAAACATCAGCATGCAAAGGTATTGACCACCAGAATGACCTCAGGGCGAGCAGGTTCCAGAGATCATGGTGTCCCAGCATCCACCCATCCAAGGTCAGTGTCATGGGTGTGCAACCTGTGCAGCTGCACAAGACCCCATGCTGAGAAGGGCCCACTCTTGGTTTACTGCTCTGCTGTCACCATTTTGCAATTCTTAATACTTTATGAACAAGGGCCCACATTTTCATTTTGCACTGGGCCTCGCCCATCAAGGAATTCCTTCTGCTGCTTTACAGCGGGGGCCTCCAGGAGCCCGAGCAGGCTGACCTACCACACTAGTTGGCACATGCTTTGACAGTCATGCCTAGGAATAGGGAAGGTCGCTCCAGGCAAAGAAAACGGCAAGGGCAAAAGGTAGGAGGGGGAAAACAGGTCCTAAATTTAATGTTTTTCTTTTCTCTCCCATTTCCAAGAACTGTTGTACCATGATGAATCTTTATATTTGTTAATTCACTTTAAAAAATCAATACATTTATCCAGGAAAGAGACTTGACATATCATTACTATAAATGGAAAATCAGTATCAGTTACCCTAAAGGGAAGGTAACTGTCAAAATAAAAATACTAGAAAGAAATCACCTTACGGCTTAGCCAGATATTGTGGCTTACAGATGAGATTAGCAAATGTTCAGGTGTTAATGCCATATTAGCCCCAAACTGACACTTTCTCCTTGGCTTACTCAGAATTGTAAGAGAACCTAGAACCTAGTAACTCTCCTGGATGTCACTGGGTGTTAATGCCTCATCAGTATAATATAAAATCATCCTCTGTCTCATACTTTCAGGAACATAAGTTTTACTCAAAAGGAGCTTGCGGACCTAACACATGAGCTTCTGATAGGAAAAGAAAGCCTTGCAGTGCGGTGCAGGGACTCTACCGGGGTTGCTTTGTTACTGAACAACAGTAATTACCACAATGGAAGGGGGGGGGGGTGGCCCAGACGGCTGGGAGTTGGCCCCGAGCCCCCGCCCCGTCCCACCTGCGCCCGCTCACCTGCGCAATCCCGCGGGGCGGAGCCGGGATCCGGAGTCCCGGGGGCGGGAGCTGTGGGGTCGCAGCCTCCAGCCTCACTTGCCGGAGCAGCGCGCGCTCCGGCGTCCTGGGCCTGGCCGGGGTCGCTATGGCAACGCGAGGCCCCAGCAAAGCAGCCCGGTAGTGCCCGCCCCTTCCTGCGGAGAGTGCGCCCGCCGGTCCGCGGGTGGGGAAGGTGCAGCTCCTCTGCCGTCGGGCGAGGACGTCTTCGGGCCTGTGGACGTCGACTGCCGGCTGGTGCACCGGTCTGGTGGCCAAAGGCAGGTGGGCGAGCCAGGAGCCTGCTATCTGCAGAGCGTGGGTCACAGTGTGCCCGGGGAGGTTACTGCCCTCCTCACCCGTCTGGGGTTCTCCAGGGCAAATGCAACGCCCGAGGCAGGCAGGAAAGGGTTCAAGGCTTTTCTGCTAAGCTGCAAAGATAAAGCGGCAACATTGGAAGGGAAAACCAACATCACACGGGTTCTTAGTCTTGTGGGGGGTCTGCTAGACTCCTTTGAGAATCTGAGGGAAGCTATACAGCTCCTTCATCCCTAAAAGATGCAGGCATTTTACATAGACACAAGTCGGTCCACGACACTCTCCACTCCTCGGCTCACATCTTTAGTGGCTTCCCTTGTCACTCAGAGTAAAAGCCACAGTCCCTACAGTGGCCTTGAAAGCCCTGCGTCATCTGCCCACATCCCTCCCCTTTCCTCTCTGACCTTGTCCCCTAATAGAGCACCCAGTCTGTCTTGGCTCCAGCCATGCACTTGCTTCCTTGCTGTTCCCGGAAGGGGCTGGGCATGTTCCTGCCTTAGGGCCTTTGCCTCTTCTGTGCCCTCTGCCAGGACATCTCTTCCTCCAGATAGCAGCTTGGATCATTCCCTCCTCTCCTTCAAGGCTTTATTCAAACATCACCTTCTTAGTGAGGAGTTTCTGGACCATCATATTTAAAATTGGAATCTCCATATATACTTCCCAACCTGTTTTCCCAGCCTCATTCCTGTTTCTTGTTCTCTTCAGCACTCAGTACACACACACACACACACACACACGCTCATGCACACACACGTACATTTATTGTCTGTCTCTTTGAAAGCAAAGATTTTCTTCCAACTTTTAAGTGAAAAATTTCAAACACATAGAAAAGCATAACTAATAGTACAATAAACACCTGTTACAACCTCTACCTATATTCGACTATTATCGACATGTTGCCGTATTTGAAGTCAGAGAAGTTTTTGTGTTTTTTTCACTGCTATCTCCCTAGGACCTAGAAGAAATGCCGGGCGCCTAGGAGTTGCTCAATAAATGTTTGTCAAATGAATGAATGAAGGCTGTGCTTTCAGAGACCTCTGCTCCAGGAGTCCTTGGTCCTTTTCTGTGAGAGAGCAAGCTGACTCTCCAGACCCCTTTGTGGAAATAGTACCCCGCCCAGGAGCATGCAGCTTGCCCCAGCTGTTTGCCAAGCTGTGTGCCCCAGGGGCTTTGTCCTCCCTGGAGGGACAACTTTTTCTGATTTGCACAAAGATACAGGATGGGCTAGTGGCAGTCTTCCTGGGGTGGAGGTTTCCTCCAGCTGTACAGAAGCACTTCTGTCTTGCCCCAGGCTGTGTTCTCTCTCTGTGCTATTTATTCCAGGCTGTAGCCCCAATAACTAGCACAGTCCTGGCACATAACATACACTTGGGATGTCTTTGTTGAACAGGAGAATGGTGAGTGTGGTCATCGGCCGTTATGACCTCAGATCCCTTCTTTGCCCTTCCCCTGCTCTGTTCTGTTTGGCAGGGGGCTGCATTTCTCGGGCCTCTGCTCAGTCCACTTCAGCTGCGTTCAGTCAATGGGAGACACTGGCAGGAGACTGAGTGGCAGACAGGAGGAAGGGAGAAGCTGGGGTATTCCTTCCCCTCTCTCTCTGCCTTGGGTGGGTGGTGTCTCTGGCAGAGGGTGCATCTGGTCTGGCCCCTGGGCTCTGTCCCCACCTACTCCCTTTGTCCCTCTCATCCTAGGTACAGTAGTGGCTTCCTCAGTTGCTCATATTGGGACTGTCTTCTTTTCTCCTAGTGCTCTTTATGTGTATCCATCACCTTTGTAACTAATTTCCTACCTGGAGTGGAGTTTGGTTTTCTACCTAGACTCTGATTGATGCAGTAGTGTAATCAGGTGACCAGTAATACCCAAAATATGTAACTTGCTGACCAGTTGGTGCAGGTGACCTGCGACTGGGTGGAGCAGACACAGTTGGTGCCCACCTTGGTCCTTTCAGACCAGTTCTGTGTGCTCATCCCCCAGCTTCTATGTGCTTTATTTCTCCCAGTTCCCGTTCTTCTGAGGACTGTCCCTCAGCTACTGGAGTCACTTCGCTGTTTGGGCAAGGAACTGGAAGTGCCTGGGAATTGATGCCCCTCCCGGGTGGCCTGTAGATGATGACCGACTCAGGAGTGTGAAGGCCCTGATTTCAAGACTGAACAAACCCAGGTGTAATTTTTTTCTTTTTCTTGTTTATTGTGGTAATATATACTTAGCATAAAAGTTACTATTTTAATCATTTTTAAGCAGACAGTTTAGTGGCATTAAGTCCATGAAAAATATTGTGGAACTGTCACCACCATCTATTTCCAGAACTTTGTCATCGTCCAAAACTGAAATTCTGAACCCATTAAATAACACACCGTTCCTTCTTCCCCAGCCCCTGGTAACATCTGTTTCACTTTCTGTCTCTATGAAATTGCCTATCCTGGGTACCTCACGTAAGTGGATTCATAGAACACTTGTTGAAGTCATTCTTGCTCTAGAGTCCCCCTGGGATCGGGCTGCACTCACTTGGTTCTTCCCTACCATACTCAGCCGGTCTATCAACCAGTTTCTCCTGGGAGCACTTTCTTAACAAATCATATAAATATTATATATACCTTTTTTTTTTTTCCCCAAAACTGGTTTGTACAAAAACCAACCCAGAGAACGGCAGAGCGTTTTCCCATGTTGAAACACATTGAAGAATACCATTTTAACACCCAAAGAGTTTCTCCTTCACCAACCTCCTGTTGATGGGCGTCAAATTTATGGCCAATGTTCCCCATTATAAACGGTGATTTGATGAATGTCCTTCCGTATAATTATTTCCTAGGACAAGTCCCTGGAGGCAGGATTATGTGTCAAAGAGTATGAACATTTTGAAGTTTTGATATATAGCACCCAACCGCCCTCCCAAAAGATTGGATCAATTCCATTCACAGAAAAGAAGAGTGTCTGTTTTTATCTCCACGTTTGCCCTTTGCCCACACTGAGTATTATCGTTTTTAAAGCTCTTTACCAATTTCATAGAAAAAAAATCTTGTTTTGATGGCTTTTCTTTGATTACCAGTGGGCTCTCTTTCATTGCTTTTCTCCTCACTCTCATTGGAACGAGAATTTTGCACTGATTTCCACACTTACGCCAACATTTTTAGTTAATTTGTCAAGTGTATCTCTTTTCTCTCTCAGTAGGTAGTAATTGATGGACACAGAACTTCCACAATGTATCTTCTGACCTTATCCAAGTTTCTTTTGGTCGCAAGTAGAAACACCATCTCACACTATCCAATAAAAGAAATTTATTAAGGATGCAAGAGTGTTGGAAAGCTGTCAACAGCAAAGCCATCCTCTCTCTCTCTCTCTGTCTCTCCTTCATATTTCTCATTCTGCCAATCAGCTTTCTCATGCTCATGGTGGAAAATGGCAGTCCCTTCCATCACCTTGGTTCCAGTAACTCACAGAGATTAATTGGCTCTTTCCGAATTCCAATCCCAAATTCCTGAGGGGCCCAGCTAGGGTCTGGAGTCCATCCCTGGCCGGTCATGCTGCTGACACTGTGTGGTTCTCCTCACAACATTCTCCTCTCCTCCTCAGGTACCTGGACAGCAGTCCCAACCAGGCTTTACCCTGGTACAAACTGTCCCTTGGCTTGTGGCTTTGTCCACAGCTGCCCTGCCACCCGTTGAGTAGTGTCACATGGTCTAGAATTTCCTCTCTCCCTAGGCCAGGCTAAGACACAGCCTGAAGCCTCAGTCTCACCACTGCAAGGAGCCTTTTCACAGACCCTGATAAGACCTTGATTCAGGGGAAGGCAGGACTGTCCCCTAGAGAAGAATCTGGGACGGGTCAAGGCATATTTGCATCCGCAGGCCAGCTGAAAGGGCAGGTTACAAATCTATGAGATTATTTTCCCTATGGGGTCAGAATGTCGTAGCATTAATCACAAACTCCTGAGTAGGTGGCATGGACTGGCCACTCCCTGATACTGAAGTGCCAGGAGCATCAAGCTTGAGGGCTCCTGTCCCAAATACTCTTCTGATAATTACTTGCCAGATTTGAATGGCTAGAATTTGGCTGGGCTCCTCTCAAGGACCTTGTTTACAGCTTGGGGTGAAGGGAGTTCTCCTGTGTAGTCCATCAAAAGATGAATGGAGGGGCCGGCCCGGTGGCACAGTGGTTAAGTTTGCATGTTCTGCTTCTCAGCAGCCTGGAGTTTGCCGGTTCGGATCCCGGGTGCAGACATGGCACCGATTGGCAAAAAGCCATGCTGTGGTAGGTATCCCACGTATAAAGTAGACAAAGACGGGCATGGACGTTGGCTCAGGGCCAGTCTTCCTCAGCAAAAAGAGGAGGATTGGCAGTAGTTAGCTCAGGGCTAGTCTTCCTCAAAAAAAAAAAAAAAGATAAATAGATAAACACAGTGTAGTCTATCCATACAGTGGACTATTATTCAGCCATTAAAAGGAATGGAGTACTGTACTGACACATGCTACAACATGGAGGAACTTTGAAACCATTATGCTAAGTGAGAGAAGCCAGACACAAAAGGCCACATATTGTATGATTCCATTTAGAAGAAATGTCCAGGTAAGGCAAATCTATAGAGACAGAAAACAGACTAGTGGTTGTTTGGGGGGGTGGGGAGGAAGTAGGATGGTGATAGTTAAAGGGCTGGGGGGTTCTTTTTGTGGCAGTGAAAATATTCTAGAGCCTGGCTCCATGGTCAAGTGTTTAAAGTTCCAAGCACTCTGCTTCGATAGCCTGGGTTCACGGGTTCAGATCCCTGGCACGGACCTGCTCCACTCACCAGCCATGCTGTGGAGGTGTCCCACATACAAAAAAAATAGAGGAGGACTGGCATAGATGTTAGCTCAGGGCTGATCTTCCTCAGCAAAAAAAAAGGATTGGCAGTGGGTGTTAGCTCAGGGTGAATCTTCCTAAGCAAAAAAAGAAAGAAAGAAAGAAAATATTCTAAACCTGACTGTGGTGATGGTTGCACAGCTCTGTCAACAGACTAAAAATCATTGAACTGTATACTTTAAATGGATGAATTGTGTGGCCTGAGAATGCTCTCTCACTAAAGTTTTAAGAAGTCTCCTATGCAGGATGAGCGCCCTCTAGGGGCCCTCAAGTGTCCAGAGCGGATCACAGGCCACTTTTATTTTTTTGAGACTTCAGTTGAATTAAGTCAGAGAAATGACTAAAGAGAGTAACATAAACTGTGGCAAATGTTTAAATTTTTATTGAAGTGCAAAATATATATAGAAATGTAGAAATTTTTGCAAACGAAACACATCCTTCTTGTCAAGACTGACAGTCTCTGGGACGCTCTGGGGAACGATGCCAAAAGTCTAAATTTGAATCCCCTCATATATACGAGGCCACTTCTGAGTGACTCTGTAGGGCCCCTCTTTTCCCCTCCTTTCCCTCCTTCTTTCCTAATCTTTAGGGTTATGCCATCAGTGAGGTGGCTATTTCTATTTAAATTTAAGGTAAATAAAAACAAAAATTCAATTCCTCAGTCGCACTAGCAACATTGCAAGTATTCACTAGGCATATGTGGCAACTGGCTACCGTATGGGACAGCGCAGATACAGAACATTTCCTTTATCATAGAAAGTTCTACTGGACCGCGGTGCTTTCAGAGGAAGAGCTTCTGTCCCTTCCTTGGAAAGGCTTTTTTTTTTTTTTTTTTTCCTCCAGGAAGATTAGCCCTGAGCTAACATCTACCGCCAATCCCCCTCTTTTTGCTGAGGAAGACTGGCCCTGAGCTAACATCTGTGCCCATCTTGCTCCACTTTATATGTGAGACGCCTACCACAGCATAGATTACCATGTCCACACCCGGGATCCAAACCACTGAACCCGGGGCCACCAAAGGGGAACGTGTGCACTTAACCTCTGCACCACCGAGCCGGCTCCTTGAAAAGTTTCTTTTGATATCTCTCTCTCCCCTTCAAACCTCTTTTTCTTTCTTTTCTTTTTTTTTTAAATTGGTCAGCAAAATGCTCTGTCAGAACCCAGCATAATGTCTGCAAGGCTAAGCCAGTGGAAATTACAGTGTTGGAAAATAGTTGTTAGGCAAAGGAATAGAGTTAATAAATCATCCCGACGAAAAATGCACAGCCCCACTAGCAATTAAAGAAATGAAAGTTAAAATAACCCTGCCATACCATTACATACCGTCTAGACTAGGAAAAATGTGTAAAAATTATGGACTGTGATATTGGCAACACTGTGGGGGAAAGAGGCACCATTACATACTGCTAGCCATCCCGGCAGTTAGGTAAATCTTCACGAAGAACCATTTCGAACTATAGTACAGAAACTATAAAACTATTCCACTTAATGACGACTATTTAATAGACAGCTGGTATGAGACATAGTACTTGGTACTTTACATACTTTAAAAAAAAATGTTCTTTTCACAACCCTATGAGGTAAGTTGGTATCCTTATCCTCATTCCAAAAATCAGCAAACCCTTAGGTTCACAGAAGTAAAAGAGGAAGGAAGCGGCTGAGCCAGGATTCAATCTCGGACCTCTTGACCCAGGAAGACCTGCCCAGAGGACCCCACACCGCTTGGCATTTCAGAGAACTGCCTCCAAGGGAAGGGTGCCGATGGCGCGAGGGAGGAAATTTATGCAAAAACATACGTTAACGTAATTTATTACAGTGACTACAAAAGGAAAAACTGAAAAACGCACAAGGGAGACAGTGTGAGTTCGGCCTGGCACACAGGAGGCTCTCAATAAATGTTTAACTTTTAAAAAGAAATTGGTGAAAAAGCGCTCTGGCGCTTTAAAAGTCACAGGCGGGTTAGGAGAGAAAGGAGGCGGCTCACGAAGCTGACGCGAAAAGCCTCTTGCCTCGTTTAAATGAGCATGCGTAAAGGCTTCCTTCGTCGCGTTCCTGCACTCAGTGCGCGTGCGCTGCCTGAACCCTGAGGAGGCTCTCGGCTCCGCCCGCCTATTTAGGTGGGCGGAGATAGTCGCGTGAGTTCGGTGGGCCTGCATTCTCCCGCGCAATTAGCCAGCCCCGCCCCTTTTGCGCATGCGCGTACATCAGCGCCGGACCGGGAGATTGTTGAATGGCTCCTGGAGTTGCGCCTGCGCTCCCGACGCCCCTGCCGGAAGTGGGCGGAATCTTGTTCCAAAGGCGAAAGGGCGGAGGGAGAAGGCGCGGCGAAGGCGCGTGTAGCTCAGTGGGAGGCTGAATTTGGAAACTGTCCCAGATGCCCTGCTGCAAAATTCTAAACCTAGAGGTTTAAAGACCAGAATACGATCACAGAGAACTTACTTTTCGATTTTAAAAAGATTTTATAAGCTTGTTCTTGTTTACAAGTGTGTTAAAGGTTTTAGGGAGAGGGAAGATTGTCCCTAAGTTTTCTTTGTCCCCATGAATTCTTACATTTCTGGAAGACTTCAAGACTCAGTAAAGAAACATTTGAATGACGCCTATGTGCCAGGTTGAAAACAAGTATAATAAAAAACCAAAATAGAGGACAGGTTCTCGCCCACATAAAGGTATGTCCTAGTCAAGAAATCAATAGGAGGATACATTAAATGAGAGCCAGAAAAAAGTCTGCGAACAATCAAGTGTAATTTTGTGTCATAAATATATAAATGCTTTGGAAGCCCCTCGTGTCAGTTCTTCAACTTTATTCCATAAACGTTTGTGGCAAGCATATTATGTTTTATATATGTACACTGTGCTGGATACTGGAGATTCAAAGATGAATATAATGCAGCCCTGCCGTTGAAAAGTTCACACTCAGAGAGGAAGGACCATGGGATTCAGGTGTAGGAAAAGCCTGGCGACGTCTTGGAGCAGCAGTGACAGTATAAAGCGACGCTCGAGGCTGTCTTGACTAAAACGGAAGAATGTGATGAAATACCTGGGAGATGGTGTCCTAAAACATGGTATGATAGACTGGGAGTGACGAGGTCTGGATGGCAAGCTGAGGAAGTTTGGGTCCAAATCCAGTGGCCAGAACCACTGTGTTTTCTTGAACTTGCTTTGATGGCAGAGGACGGGGCAGAAGGTGACTTAGATCACAGTGACCTGGTTAAGGGACAAACTGGGAAAACTGTCTAAGACAGTCTCAAGCTGGCGGGCAGTAAAACCTCCTTGCCAAGAGTGACGAATCCTAAACAAGGATCCGAACAATGGAAAGGAGAGGTGGTTCTCAGGTATCCTGAGGAAGTTGCTCAGATATTCTGTGGGGCTAGGGTGAAAAGCTTTTCCCTTTTGGGTAGCCACCATCTCCCTAAACTATTTTCTCTTGGAGAAATAGGATCCTAGAAGGGTCCTAAGTCAAGAATGGACCTGATGCTGTAAAAAGAATGAACTGGTTCATACGTACCTCACAAAGAACACCGAAAAATAATGAAAAAGCAAACAAGGAAATTTCAAATGGACTTAAAATACACCAGTTAGTACAATCCTCCTCACAGGGGAGTCACACGGGGCCTCATGCTCAGAACGGCCTTGTGCTTGATTTCATGTTCTGCTGTCACCATTTTGAAATTCCTAATAATTTTTAAATAAGGGATCCTATATTTTTATTTTGCACTGGGGCCCACAGTTTATGTAGCTGGCTCTGCCTGCCTCCTCTGACTTTTGTCTCTCTCTTTGTGTTTTTTCCCTGTCTTTCGTAGTCCTATTCTTTCTCCTCTTCCTCTCTCCTCCCTTCTTCTATTTTTCCTTCTTTTCCTCCTATTTTCCTTCCTTGGCTTCTTCCCACTCCTTTAAGGCTCTGTTTAAGTATGCGGTGGCCTTGTAAGCCTCAAAACATGTTCCTGTTATTGGTTGAATTGTCTTCCTCCAAACGATGTTGAAGTCCTAACCCCCAGTACCTATAAATGTGACCTTATTCGGAAATAGGGTCTTTGCAGATGATCAAGTTAAGATGAGGTCATTAGGGTGTATTCTGATCCAATATGAGTGGTTTTCTTATGAAAAGGGGAAATCTGGACGCAGAGACAGAGACAGAGGAGAATGCCAAGTGAGACTGGAATGATGCTGCCACAAGCCAAGGAATGCCAAAGGTTGCCAGCAAACACCAGAAGCTGGGAGAGAGACGTGGAACAGACCCTGCCTCAGAGCCTCCAGAAGGAGCCACCCCTGCTGACTCCGTGATTTCAGATTTCCAGCCTCCAGAGCTGTGAAACAATAAATTTCTGTTTTTTAAGCCAACCAGTTTGTGGCACTTTGTTACGGCAGCCCTGGAAAACCAGCACAGTTCCCAATACATCCTTAATGAATACTTGTTGAATAAACAGATGGATGAATAAAGGACAATTTTATTGGCTCTGGTTCTTCAAAAGATGACAAAAGAGGTATCAAGATAATGACTTTGTCCAACCTCTCAAGTCTGGTGAGTGGTTGAAAAACTGGCCCTCTCCCCAACCTCCTTCATTTTCTCCCTTGATATAATCTCTGTATTTGATACGCACTTTGTCCTGTATCTCAGACGTGTCCTGGGCCATGATAATAGGGGCTGGTAGAGTGGGTGGCTATAGTCCCCTGTGGTGGACACTATTGGTTGCTACTGAAATTCAACACCAACACCGCCGCCCCCTTCCTCCTTGATGGCAGATCTCCAAACGTGTTAGCTTCCCTTTTGTCTGGGGAAAGCGACTCCGCTTCCTCACAGCCAGGAGGTGAATTATAATTGCGCAACCTTTTCTGTAAAGATAACAACTAGTTTTTGGCTTTGCAGGCCGAACATTCTCTGTTGCACACATATACATATATCTGGCAACAGTAACTACATTCTAAAAGGTGAGATCAAATGGAGATTGTGTTGCAAATAATATGGATCTCATTCATTGCTCAAAATGTTAGGCCCTGTCTTGGTTCGTTCAGGTGGCTATAACAAGATACCACAGACTGGGAGGCTAATGAAGAACAAATTTATTTCTCACAGTTCTGGGGGCTGGAAGCCTGAGATCAGGGTGCCAGCATGGTCGGGGGAGGGCCGTCTTCCAGGTTGCAGACTTGTGGTATTCTTACATGCAGAAGGGGCTGGGGAGCTCTGTGGGGTCTCTTTTATAAAATCACCAATCTCATTCATGAGGGCTCCACCCTCATGACCTAATCGCCTCGCAAAGGCCCCACTTCCTGGCACCATCACACTGGGTGTTAGGGTTCCAACTTGTGAATGGGGGTGAGGGGTGGGCACACAAATATTTAGACAATAGTAGCCTCTAAATATAAGTCATTAAAAAGGAAAATCTCATGATCCTATGTACCATTCCAAAGAAGGGTTCCGTATGACAAATCTAGTCCCATATCGCAGACTGTATCAGTTCGCTTGTGCAGTAAAACAAACAGCAGCCTATTCTGGGGGCAGACGGCGATAAACATCCCTTTAGCTCCCTCAGTGGTGGGTTGGTTGATGTAGGCCGGCCTGGGCCAGGGCAGCTCTCTACCAAGCGTCTCTCATCCTCCGTCTGGGATCAGTGCATTATCAGGAATATTTTCCTCACTGCAATGACAGAAGTGCAAGAGAGCAGATCTGTTCATTTATGTGCTTTTAAAATCTTTGGTAATGTTGGCCAAAACAAGCTACACGGCCAAATCCCAAATGAAGAAATAGGACATACACTGGCCTGTGGAGTATACAGTGCTCTGTTGATCTCATTACAATGAGTCGTTTGCAACAGAATTTTCCATGCAAGATACTCTCTCAGGTGCCCAGCTGTGGTGTGATGCAAAGAAACCACCTGAGCTACAAGCACCTGCACCGTAATTTCCTGGATGATCTGGATAGCTACGCCTCTCTGAGTCTCAGTCTCCTCATCTCTCAAATACACAGTAGTGATATTTACCTCTCAGGATTGTTACGATAAATGAAATACTATTTGTAAAAGCATATTGTAAACAGTTAACAACTATTCACGTTGAAGATGTGTGGAAAATGTAGAAATGGTGATGTTTGCGCTGCTGTCAAACAGTGGAGAACTGAGAGGCGCTGAGCAGATGGTAAATTCTTTAAAGTGCTTTTCCTGGCAAGTGGCACTTATCTCCCCATTTCAAATAGCCCAATAGCAGCTTTCGTGAAAACCCACTTGGATTTTTTTTAAACCGCCAACCATATGAAATACACTTTTCAAAGGTAATTCAAAAACAGGGAAGAATTGAACTCTTTTAGGGAGCGTGAACTGCGTTGGAAGACAGTTTGGTCTGCTCTGGTAGAGTTGAAGACAGGAGTAAGCTTACGCCTGGGGGTTGACTCCTGGTTACATACCAGGATGATGTGCACGAAGGCCCATTGCTGCATTGGTCTTCGAATCTCCCACAGGAAATGACCCGAATGTGTGTTGATGACGGCATGAGTGCTTTTCACACAATAGAATGTCTCAGCAGTAAAAACAAAGGAATTATAGTCACATGCAGCATGGATGAATCTTAACAATACCGAGCGCAAGAAGGCAGCATCAAAACCAACCAACCAACAAAGTATAATTTCACTTATAAAAATTCCAAGCAAGGAAAAACAAATCTATCTTACTTAGGGACGCAAAGATAAGTGGTAAAACTACAGGCAAAACAAAGAAATTACCATAAAAATTAGGATTGTGGTTACCTTTGGGGGAAAAAGGGCGTTGCGATTGGGAGTGAGCATGTGCGGGGCTTCTGGCGGCTGGCGACCTTCTACTTCTTGACCTGGGTGGTAGTTACATGGGTGTTCACCTCATAATTCTTTCTTACACTGTACTTAATGATTTTTGCACTTTCCAGTATGCATACTCAGCAAGTAAAAATTTTCTTTCCCTCCTTCCTTCACTCTTTTGAAATTTCCTAAAATAGAAAGCAGGAAAAAAATCAAGCTATGTGTAACATGATGCTTTCGTCTTTCCATTCCATATTCGAGGCCTCTTTTCCCTTGTTAGGGACCCTGATGGTGGGGTGCAGGGGGGCAGACGGCAGCCTCCAACCCCTTCAACTGAAAGATGAGATTTGGAGCTTTGTTTCATCATAAAAAAATTCTATGAGGTAGAAATAATTGGGAAGTCTTGTGTTGTTAACAGGATATAGCCTTTCCTTTGATCATCTCCCAAGATCTTTTGTGTCATGCAACATTTAACACTACATATACTGCGTATGAACGGGAGCCCTCTCTAGGTTTTCTCATTATTGTAATCCCAGTGCCTAGCATGACACATGGCAGGCACTCAAAATTATGTATTATTTACAACAACTTTATTAAGATGTGTCACCTACCATAAAATTCACTCTTTACGTGCACAGTTTGGTGGTTTTTAGTATGTTCACAGAGTTGTGCAACCATCACCACTATCTCATCCCAGAACGTTTTCATAACTTCAGAAAGAAACCTCGGACCCATTAGCAGTCGCTCTCCCTTCCTCCTCATCCTCATTCCCCAGCAACCGCTAATCTACTTCTGTCTCTATGGATTTGCCTATTCTGGACATTTCATATAAATGGAATCATACAGTATATGATCTTATTTGACTGACTAATGTAGCATAATGTTTTCAAGGTTCTTCCGTGTGGCAGCATGCATCAGTACGTCATTCTGCTTTATGGCTGGATAACATTCCATTGTACGGTATATCACATTTTGTTTGTCCATTCACCAGTTGACAGACATTTGGGTTGTTTCCACTTTTTGGTTACTGTGAATAACGCTACGATGAACAGATCAACATTCGTGTACAAAGTTTTGTGTGGACATATGTTGTCTTTTATCTTGGTACTACACCTAGGAGTGGAATTGCTGGGTCAGATGGTAACTTCATAACTTTTGGAGGAACCGCCAGACTGTTTTCCAAAGTGGCTGCACCATTTTACATTCCCACCAATAATATATGAGGGTTTTAATTTGTCCATGTCTTCACCAACGTTTGTAATGGTCTGTCTTTTTAAATTTAGCCATTCTAGTTGGTGTGAAGTTCTATCTCATCACAATTTGATTTGTATTCCCTAATGACTAATGATGTTGAACTCAATATACATTTGTTGAAAGCAGCAATAACCATGTAAATTTCCAGACTAAACAGCGACACCAAAATTTTTACATATTATTTTTTTAAATTAATATCTTAGTTGTTTTCTGGTTATAAAAGTAGTACATGCTCAAATGATTCCCCCCAAAATCAGGATAGTGGTTACCTTAGCGGAGAGCAGGGGAGAAATTGATGATCAGGGAAGAGGGGCGTGGTGTTATCCAGGGTGATGGCAATATTATTCTTGACCTGGGTCTCAGTTACACAGATTTTCTTTATAATTATTATTTAAGCTATGCATAAAAATTTTACGCACTTTTCTGATAGGTTATATGTCACAATAAAAAGGTAATATATCCTCATTGTTGAAAATTTGGAAATCAAATATTTTGTTTTATTAATGACGAAGAGCGTTGAAATATTTCTCTGCGAGTGATAGTTTTTCAAACGAAAGCAAAAGTGTTAAATCTGATTGAACACACCTTTTGCCTTTTGTTGGAAGAAACAGAAATTCTGAGAAGTTGCCAGCAGGTGGCGCAATGAAACAAGATTTAATCCCGCAGCCTAAGGATAAAACTAAAACAAAAACACAAAAAGCAGCTAACACTTCACTTGGTCGTGGGAAAACATTTTGGTTAATTTCCCACTACACTACAATCTTCCTCCAATATCTGCCTCCATACAAAGGACTGGTAATATGGCTTCACTGGGGAATTGTCAGAGCTAATTCTTCAAATGCATCAAACAAAGAGAAAAACAGAAAGACACTCAATGTTTTCTCCCTGTTGCTTGACAGAAGTCCTTCAAAATAATAGAGTTGGGGCCAGCCCGGTGGCGTAGGGGTTCAGTCTGTGCACTGCACTCCAGTGGCCCCAGGTTTGAGGGTTTGGATCCCAGGCACAGACTTACACACTGCTCATCAAGCCATGCTGTGGCAGCATCCCACATACAAAATAGAGGAAGATTGGCACAGACATTAGCTCAGGGACAATATTCCTCAGCAAAAAGAGGAGGGTTGGATGGGGCCAGCCCAGTGGTGTAGTGGTTAAGTTCACACACTCTGCTTCAGGGACCAGGATTTGCTGGTTCGGATCCCTAGCACGGATGTAGCACCACTTATCAAGCCATGCTATGGCAAGTGTCCCACATATAAGGTAGAGGAAGATGGGCACAGATGTTAGCTCAGGGTCAGTCTTCCTCAGAAAAAAGAGAAGGATTGGTGGTAAATGTTAGCTCAGTGCTAATCTTCCTCAAAAAAAAAAAGAGGAGGATTGGCAACAGATGTTAGCTCAGGGCCAATCTTCCTCACCAAAAAAATAAATAAATAAATAGTAGGGTTGGCTGGGACCCAGGATATAGGGCTTTTTGTGTCTGCAACAAATGAGGACAGCAACGGTGTCTAGTTAATAAATACATTCCTCAAATATTCTTAGGTGGCTTTTGAGATGAATTAGGAAGTATTCAGTCTCTAAGCGTTTATCAAGCACTTTCTTCCACTCATATCTGGTTGATAATTGCCATTGGAGGTTGGGGAAATTTTCATTATTTAAAAAAGACATTTAATTGGGACAGCAAGCCAAAAAAAGGATCAACATGCTTATCATCCTATTCATCAAGATACATTTATTTGGGGTGAGGCTGGCATTAGGATTGGGGAGAGGAGGGTGGTGGCAAAGAGAGATTGGTTACAAGTGAGGAGGAATGATCAGCTAAGTAAATATACTAAGGATAATGGGAGCTGGGTTTCTCACCGTTGGAGAAGGGAGTTGTGAATATGGAAAAAGGAGAAAACTAGAATGAACCCTTTGGATTGGAATTGGATATTGGTGTGAAGTCATGGTTTTCAACATTTATAGGGAGAGTTATAAATAAAGGTGTAAATGTGTACAAATATTTACATACATACATAAATATAGTCCCTAGATCTGTCCCCTGAGAGAGCTGGCAGTAGTGACATCCCATAGTGATGAACACACATATCTAGTACCCAGAACCTGGTTTCTAAATACCATTTCCACTGAAAGGAATCAGGACTACTTGGAGAAATGGCTGATTCCAGAGTCGGACGAGGGAAAGTGTACGACGTGCTCGGAACATCTTTTTGTCCCGAAAAGTAAGGAAATGCTGAAAGAATGATGGAGACATGTCAAAAGGATACAGAAGTCAGCTAAAAGTGGATCTCAGTCTGTGAGAACTTGAGCATCAAAATAAATAGTTATAGTAATGGATCATAACTCATTGACTAAAATATGGAAACGTGAGTTCATGCTAATATAAATAAATGGAAAGTTTGATGGAGAGCAGAATATTTACATAGAGTGCCTTCCATAAAATATTTACAAATTGCAAACGGAATCACAGTAACTTCACGGTGGAGGAGCTGAGAAAAACACTGCTTTAATCAAGCAAAGTGAACGTCATCAGTAGTGGGACAAATGGCAATTCTGTACCACCCGACGAGCTGCAGTGAGAAGAACGCAGCATCACCTCCATGGCAGTCGTAACAAAGACACCTGCCCTCGATGTAATCATGAGGACGGATGAAGCAAACCCTAATTGAGGACAATTCTACAAAGTAACCATCCTATCCTCTTCAGAAATATCAAGACAAGGAAGATGAAGAAAGATTGAGGAACTATTCCATATGAAAGGAGACTAAAGAGAGATGACAACTAAATGCACCAGATCATCCTCGATTGGATCGTTTTGCCATAAAGGATGCTATTGGCACAAGTGGAAAACTTGAATGGGGTCTCAGGATTAGAGGGCAGTAATGCCTCAGTGTTAGTTTCTTGATTTTGGTGATTGTACTTTGGCTGATTAGGAGAATGTTCTTGATTGTAGGGAAATGCTCACTAAAGTATTCAGGAGTGATGGGGCATTGGATCAGCAATTTACTCTTAAAGGGGTCTGAAAAAAAGTCATTTGTACCATATTGTAACTTTTCTTTAAGTTTGAGATTTTGAATAAGTAAAAAATATAATCAACTCACAGAGTGGGAGAAAATATTTGCAAACCATATATATGATAAGGGACTTGTATGCAGAATATATAAAGAACTCTTGCAACTCAACAATAATAAGGGAAATAACCCAATTTAAAAATGGACAAAGCATTTGAATACACATTTCTCCAAAAGAAGATAGACAAACAGCCAATAAACACATGAAAAGATACTCCACATTCTTAGCCATTAGGAAAACACAAAATCAAAATGACAGTGAGATACACTTCACACAAAGCCACAAGGCTAAAATGAGAACCTTAGACAATAACAAGTGTTGACAAGGATGTGGAGAAATTGAAACCTTCATACATTGCTGGTGAGGGTGTAAAATGGTTGTACTCACTTTGGAAAACAGTTTGGCAGTTCCTCAAAGTGTTAAACGCAGAGTTACCATCTGATCCAGCAATTCCATTCTTAAGTATAATACCAAGAGAATAGAAAAAATAAGTCTACACAAAAACTTGTACATGAATGTTCATAGCAGCATTATTCATAATGGCCAAAAAGTGGAAACAACCCAAATTTCTATCAACTGATGAATGGATAAATAAAATGTGTGGTTCCAGTTTGAGTCTGAAGGTCTGAGAACCAGGAGAACTGATGGTGAAGGTTCTAGTTCAAGTTCAATGGCCTGGGAACCAGGAGAGCTGATGCTGTCAATCCCAGTCCAAGGACAGGAGAAGACCGATATCCCAGCGTAAGCAGTTGGCGGAGAGAGCGCCTGAAGCCTCCCTTCCTCTATCTTTTTGTTCTGTTCAGACCCTCGGCTGATTGGATGAGGCCCCCCTGCAATGGGGACGACAATCTGCTTTACTCAGTCTACCACTTCAACTAATCTACTCTGGAAACACCCTCACAGGCACACCCAGAGTAGCGTTTAACCAGATAGCTGGGCATTGAGTAGCCCAGTCAAGCTCACACATAAAATTAACCATCACAATATCTCAATAAAGCTACTGTCAAAAATACGCATATTAGGGGTCAGCCCGGTGGCGCAGGGGTTAAGTGCACACGTTTCGCTTCGGCAGCCGGGGTTCGCCGGTTCGGCTCCCGGGTGCGGACATGGCACCGCTTGGCAAGCCATGCTGTGGCAGGTGTCCCAGATATAAAGTAGAGAAAGATGAGCACAGATGTTAGCTCAGGGCCAGTCTTCCTCAGCAAAAAGAGGAGGATTGGCAGTAGTTAGCTCAGGGCTAATCTTCCTCAAAAAAAAAAAAATAACACATATTACTCTTCAAAACTGTCAAGGTCGTGACAAAGAAAGAAAGACTGAGATACGATCACATACCGAGCAGACTATGGAGACTGACGCCTAAATGCAATGTCAGGTTGAATCCTGGGACAGAAAAAGGACGTCAATGGAAAAACCGGTAAAATCTGAACAAAGTCTGGAGTTTAGCTTATAGCAATATACCAATATTAATTTCTTAGTTTTGATAAAGGTGGCATGGCTATGAAAATTGCCAACATCAGGGGAAGCTGGGTGAAGTGCATATGGGAACTCTCTGTACTATCCTCGCAGCTTTGTTTGTAAATCTAAAAGCATCCCCAAACAAAATGCTTATTTTTTTAAACCCAAATATATAAAGTCTGTGCTTTCTGGTGCTTACATAGGGTCAGGCACTTTATCTACATCATTGCACTGAATCCTCACGACAGTCCTACGAGAGCAACTCCCAGTTTACAGAGATGCTGAATTAGGTACTGAGAGACACATTCAGCAGGTGGCAGAGCTGGGGTTTGAACTCAGGTCTGTCTGACTGGGCCAAATAAATCACACAGCCCCACGCAGCCAGGACTTTCAGCCCCAGGTAAGTCCAGCAATGTAAATAACTGAATAAAGAAATTTTGATACCTGAAGAATAGACATTAAACAAATGAAATTTAATAGATACTACTTGCTGTTTATATTATAAACCCATCAATAAAAAGACAGGGGTTTAAAATTTCTAACAAACACTGGAAGAACAATTTAGGGGGAAAAATTCCATCAATTTATGTGACAGAGTATTTCTGTTCTACTAAATACACCCAATCTTTTTCAGGGAACACAAGTGATCATATAACTTTAATCAGTATATACACATTATTGTGGGCTTTGCTTTCTTATTTAACATGATTTTTTGGTTTTTTTGAGGAAGATTAGCCCTGAGCTAACATCTGCCACCAATCTTCCTCTTTTCTTTTTTCTTGCTGAGGAAGACTGGCCCTGAGCTAACATCGTGCCCATCTTCCTCTACTTTATATGTGAGATTCCTACCACAACTTGGCTTGACAAGGGGTGTGTAGGTCCGCACCCGGGATCTGAACTGGCGAACCCCGGGCCACTGAGGCAGAACGTGTGAACCTAACTGCTGTGCCACAGGGCCAGCCCCAACTTAAAGTGATTTAATATACCTGTTTACAGGCATCCATTTAGTTCCCATAATGATCATTTTAACAGCCATATAGTATTACATGAAATAGACAGACTATAGCTTGTTTCACTGCTTCCCTGTTGTGGGGCATTTGGGATGTTTCCAGTGTGTGGCTGATCTGGAAAGTGCTGCAATAAACATCTTTGTCCAAATTGCTTGCTACACTCTTTGGGACTATTTTGAGCAAGGGCATTTGTGGGAAGCAGATGAAGGAAAACTCTCTGGAATTTTCCCTTCTCCTAGGACAGGTGCTCTTTCTTTAGAATTGGCTCTTGGCATCCTGCAATGTGTAACACAGCTGCCGTCCAGCAGCTGGATGATCTCTTGGGTAAGTTCCTTCCCATCTCTGCACCTTGGACTCTTGCTATTTGAAGTGGGGCCTTCAGACCAGTAGTATTGGCTGCGAGCTTGGAGAATGACAGGGTCTCAGGCCCTCCCTAGAACCTACTGAATCAGAATCTGCATTTCAACCAGCTCTCCAGGAGCTGGTTCATGAGCACATTAAAAGTTGGAGAAACCACACCTTAGGGAACTTACCTCTCAAATAGGCATAATAAAGGTCTTTCCTCATAAGGTCGTTGTGAGGCCTTAATGCATTAATCTGTATACATAAAGCATATAGAAGAGTGCCAGGCACATAGTGAGTGCTATGTGTTTGCTACTTTTATGACTCTCCCATGTGGTTGAGCAAATTCTCAGGCTCACACGTCCCTAAGTCGGGTGCCTTAAAGAGAACAAATACGGGAGATTTTCCCCTAGTGGTGTGGGCAGGAGGGTGGAGAGGACAACCTTGCAACAGGCTTTCTCACTCATCATGATCAAAGTCCCTAAGAAGAGCCAGATCCAGCCCCAGGGAGCTGATGAGCGATCTTAAAGTGCTATGGGTGGGAACCGGGAGACGGTGGCAGCCAGGTAAGATCTGATACTTCTGGCACCTGAGTGGCTACACTGATGGGGATGGCCAGCCCAAGGTATCTACATAAAGGCTTGTGAATAATGCACATGGAGTCCTGACCGCACAGAGAGAACAATCCCTTAGATTTGCAACCTGACTGTTGGCCAGCCTGCCGATAAGGCGCACCTGCCCAGATCCTCCTGGGGCCAGGGCCAGCCTCTCCTGACCCCGGGCAGCCTAGGATAGATGGACCTGCTTGGAATAAGCAACTGCAAGTAGAGGTGAAGGGGCAGCCTCTTCTCAAACCCTCTGCTTGGTGACACTTTATTCATCCTTCAAGGCTTTGTTTTCTTTTTGATTCTAATAACCTCAATTAAATAAACCATTTCCTGTTTTTCCACCAGTTGAGTGGTTTATCCGGTTTTGCAATCTCCATGAGACCTCATATCAGGAGTCTCACATTCAAATATCTCCAAGGACCACAGGTTACATACAGATACGAAGCAGGCTAGGGTGACAATTGAGCTTGGTGGGGACTGAGGCAACTGGCAAGCTCCATGTGAAGGGACATCTGTTCGTCTATTCCAGCCCATTGCCATGCAGGCATGTGAGCCAGTGGGACCAGACCTTTCCAGTTTTCAAGAGAAAGTAAAAGTCTGGATTTTTTTAATGTAAAATCATCTTTTTTTTTTTTTAACAATTTTTTTTTAAAGGTTGGCCCTGATCTAACATCTGTTGCCAATCTTTTTTTTCTTCTTCTCCCCAAAACCCCCAGTACACAGTTGTATATTCTAGTCATAGGTCCTCCTGGCTCTGCTATGTGGGATGCCACCTCAGCGTGGCCTGATGAGCAGTGCTAGGTCCACACCCAGGACCCAAACCAGCAAAACCCTGGGCTCCCGCAGCAGAGCACGTGAACTTAACCACTCGGCCATGAGGTCGGCTCCATCTTCTTTTTCTTAATTTAAAAATCTTTACATAAATGTTTATAGCAGCTTTATTCCTAACTGACCCAAACTGGAAACAACCTGAAGGTCCCTCAACTGGTGAATGGATAAAGAATGGACAAGCAAACTGATCCATCCACACAATGAAACACACTCAGCCAAAAAAAAGGAATGAACTAGTGAGACACATATGCATCACCCAAATCTCAAATGCATGATGCTGACGTCTGCTTCTGGCCAAGAGGCAGTAACATGGACCAGATTTACCTTCTCACCTGAAACAACCAAAAAATGGGCAAAATATATATGAAATGATGTTTTAAGTTAAGACACTGGACATCAGTCAATGGAGGACAGTGATCCCTGAGAGACAGGAAACAAACGGGGTCAGTCCTACGACGGCCCCGGCTTATTGTCTGGAGAGAGTTTTAGGCCATGGTGCAAAGAGGGGGACCCCAAGTGGAGCCTGTCAGACCCCCTGAGTTGAGAAGACAGAGCTGAGAGTCCAGGGGGACCAAGGAGGTTAGAGTCCTAGAGAGCAGACAGCTGCACACGGAGAATCCTGAGGTGTCCACAGAGTCCCCCCCAGGACTCAGCTGAGCACTGGTCACCACAAGCACCAAGGACAACCCCCTGGGAACGAACCGCCGGACACGACTAGAGGTCAGAGTGGATGGCTCTCACGCAGGCCCAGGAGTAGCGCCTGCTCCCACCAACCAGCCTGGAAGACCTCGTGACTCATGGGGCATTCGCCTTGCCTCAGGAATTGGGGAAAATAAGCTCCAGACTGAGCGCTGTTTTGGTCCCAGGTCAATGTTAAAGCAAGAGTCAAAAAGATCAAATTATTTCCAAGTAACTTAACTGCATCCAATATAAAGCTCGAGAATATTTTTAGGAATACTAAAATACAAAAGAAGAAGTAGGGGGAGGGGGAGGAGGAGAGGAATGAAACCAACTCACAAGGTAACATTCACTACTTCTGAAGTCCAGTCAACAATAACCCCGCCTGCAAACAAGCCCTGCTTCACTTTCTTTAAGAGGTGTTCTTATGGATTGAATTGTGTCTGCCAAAAAGCTATGTTCAAGTCCTAACCCCCAGAGATGAGAATCATGATTCAAAGTTGGTTATTTTATTTTTATTTTTTTCTGCTTTTGTCCCCCAAATCCCCTCAGTACATAATTGTACATTTTAGTTGTGGGTCCCTCTAGTTGTGGCATGTGGGATGCTGCCTCAACGTGGCCTGACAAGCAGTGCCATGTCTGTGCCCAGGATCCAAACCAGTGAAACCCTGGGCCACCAAAGCAGAGCGCTCGAACTTAACCACTCGACCCCCAAAAGTCAGTTATTAATTAGCTGACAATCTTGACTAAGTCACCCTCTTCCTCAGCCCTCAATCAGGAACTGCAAATATTTCTGTGTGCTTATGTGCATATCCCCCAAGCAGAGTGTGCAAACTTAACCACTCAGCCATGGGCCGGCCCCCAATGTGCATTCTTTTTCTTTTTCTCTTTTTTTTGGTGAGGAAGATTGGCCCTGAGCTAACATCTGTGCCAATCTTCCTATATTTTTTTGTATGTGGGATGCCTCCACAGCATAGCTTCATGAGCTGTGTGTAGGTCTGTGCCCGGGATCCAAACCCCTGAACCCTGGGCCGCCAAAGCAGAGAACATGCACTTAACCACTACACCACCAGGCCAGTCTCTAATGTTCATTCTTTCAATAAATATTTACTGAGGGCCTACTGTGTGCCAAGCTCTGGGGATCCAGTGATGACCAAGACAGAGATAAGATCCCTGAGATCTCATGGAGATTATATACCATGGAGGGAAACACACAACTAACATGGAGACAAACACTTTCATACAATGGTAACTTGAACAAAGGAAACAAAACAGGTGATATATAAGTGACTGGGCGGAGACGTGAACCTCTGGGGGTTCAGGAAAAATCTGTTTTTGGAAGTGTTATAATAGGTGAAATTGTGTCCCCCAGAAAGATATGTTGAAGTTCTAATACCCACTACCTCAGAATGTGACCCTATTTGGAAATAAGGTGTTTGCAGATGTAATTAGTTAAGTCGAGATGAGGTGACGCTGCAGTGGGGTGAGCCCTTAAGAGGAGAGGACACACAGAGACAAGCGCACAGGAAGAAGACCACATACAGAGGCTGAAATTGGAGGATGAGGCTGCAAGCCCAGGAATGCCGAGCACCGACGGCCACCACCATAAGCTGTGAAGAAGGAAGGCAATAGTCTACGCAGACTCTCAGAGGGAGCATGGCCTTGCTGGCACCTTGATTTCACACTTCTAGCCTCCGGAACTGTGAGAGAATACATTGCCATTGTTTAAGCCCCCCACTTTGTGGTACTTAACCCAGTTTGTGGTCAGCGCAGCCCTAGGAAACGAATCCAGGTGTCATTTGAACTAAGGCTTGAATGGTGAGAAAAGGCAACCACATGAAGATTCAGAGGGAAGAATGTTCCATGCAAGAGCAGGAAGAGAAAATACAGTGGCTGGGGAGCACCGATCCAGGGAGGTGAGATAGGAGAGGTGACTGGAAAGCTAGGCAGGAACAGATCTTGTAGGACCCTACAGGGGAGGGGAGGGAAATTGGATTCAACTAGCTTTGAGGCGTTTGTGTCATTTGAGCGACAGAAACAGCTGTCAAGAGAGTCACCCAGAGTCTTAGAGGGCAGGAGTCTAGGATCTATTAGTTGCAGTAAATAATAAGGACAATGTGAGATGACAGGGCCCTGTCTGCGCTTCCCCGCCCTGCCCGGCGACCTTGCTGGATGGTCAATGTCAGTTCTAGCATTTCAGGCCCTTGGATTTGGCTCAGGTCAGGCAATGCCAAGAGTGGGGTGAGCTTTCACCTCCCCGACATCTCCTTTCTCCCTCCAGACCCGAGACACCCCAAATAAACACAATCTAAGTAAAATAATCTCTGCAAATACACCTCGCGAACAAGCTCTCCAGGCCCAACCGGGAGAGAGAGACTCTGGAGGCGCAGAGACACCCTTAAGGAAGCAGCAACAGACACTGCCAGGACCTGCAAAGCTACAGCAGTCCCCTGGCCCGACCGCGGCGCGGGGGCGGAGCCGGGGGAGGTGCGTGCGCATGCGCGGGGCCGGCCTCCCGGCCAGCGGGTGGAGCGGGCGCCGGGGCAGGGGCGGGGGCGGTGACGTCAGGTGCGCGCGTGGCTCCGGCTGCGCAGGAACAGCTGGTCCCTCGGAAGGCGGTCGGGGCGCGCGCCGGAGCGGGGTGCTTGTGGCGGGTCGCGCCACGCTGCGGGAGCAGCCGCCGTCGCCTCGGCCCGCTGCACCATGTCCGGCCAGCTGGAGCGCTGCGAGCGCGAGTGGCACGAGCTGGAGGGAGAATTTCAGGAACTGCAGGTAGGGCCGGGCCACCTGGTCCCGCAACTCTGCTACCTGCGGCGCAGTGCCTTCCCCTTCCTGCTCTCCCAGCCCGGATGGTGGGGGCCATCATGGCCCAGGGCCTGTCCCTGGCTAGGCCCTGGGGGCTGGGGGTCCGTGTGGGTCAGCCCCCTCCCATCTCCCAGCATTTCAGTTCTTCATCCACTTGGGGCGCCCGGCGAAAACCCCCTATTCTCCCGCCCGCGCACTGGCTCTTTGCTCCGCGCCCCTCCTTCGCTGCAGAAAGTTGCTCTGTGGCCTCAGGGGAAGTTCCAGGCGTGCCCGTGTAGGGGAGGCCTGAGGGGGCAGGTGTGTACTGGGACTCCAAGAGAGCAGCCCAGCCCCCACCTTCGCAGGAGTCTCCCCTGACCCCGGTCCCGCCCACCGGCTTTTGGCGGCTCTCCTTGCGCTCTTCTCTGGCGGGGTAGCCCTCTCCTCTGCAGCTCCATTCTGGAAGATGTGCTTGGGAACCGTTCACCTCGAACCCCTAGGCTTTGCTTAGGGATCAGGGAGCCCTGTTCTCCGTCTTTGGGGCTCTGGGGTCTGTGCCTGCCTCTCCGGCGCTGCTGCAGGCTGAGTTTGGCGTTGTGGATGGCATCTATCAGTTCTGACAGCTGGCTTGCCTCTGTCAGCGCTAGAAGCTACTCCCAGCTCTTCACCCTTCTGGCCCAGAGCCTCACACGGAGTGGCGTGAGGGCAGGTGTAAGACAGACCCCTTGAGAGAATGGCATTGCCGCGGGAGTTCCTGGCAGGAGGAGTTGTTTCTGATGGGATGCTCACAGAGGCCTCCGCCACCTACTCTGGTGACTAGAGACGCCTCAGGAAACCTTGGGGTTGGCCAAGAGGGACCCTTGGATCATTTTTGGTGACGGGGCTGTTCCCTCTCCAGCCACCAGATTCCAGAGTTCGCCTCTGTTTGCCTGAAATCACATCGCACGCCTGCACCTCCTTCCTGTCCTCAGCCGGAGCAGTGACATTTTTCCTGTCCGTGTGGCTCTCGTCTGCAGTTAGCTGGCCTCTAACAGTGTCCAGAGGAGGGGAGAGGAGATTGCCAAGGGTGTCTGTAATGGGTCTTTCTAGACGTGAGGCAGCAGGTCCTGATCCATAGAGAGAGAAGGGCTGGGGAACCTGAGCAGGAAGGAGGCGTGAGCAGCGGGTCAGGTATCTAGAGGAGGGTGTGCCCTTCTTGGCCTGTCCAGCATGTGTGGGTTGGTGGCCTCTGTTTCAGATCTACGGCTTCACTCCCACACAGTTCCCAGGGGACTCTTCTGCCTCAGCAGCTTCTTAACCCTTTTTCCTACTGGGCTATCAAGCTATGTCCTGCTGCTGAGCCACGGAGGGAGTATTAGGGTGAAGAGTGAGAGAAGAGTTTTGCCATGTGGAGCTTTTGTTGTTAATTCCTTTCCCTTGCCCTGGTTTAGACTAGTAGGAGGAGCAGGAATCTTAACACTTCAGAGCTATGCAATTAATGCAATTAACAACAGTTAGATAGCTAGTCTTGGCAGGCAGAGGTTGCAAAGGAGATCTTTGATTTGTTGTTGTGTTCTTACTTGGTGGCTCTGGGGCTCAGGTGTGAGAGACAGAGAGGAGTTGGGACTTAATCCTGGATTTTGTCCCCTGTTGCACAGCAAGTGTTGTAGAAGGACTGACAGGGTAGAAACTGATGTCCTCTGCTCAGTTCTTCAGCAGTGGGGGAACTGGAATGGATTGGGTCTTACTTTGGGGGAAAGGGACCCTTCTGGCCTCAGGCTTTGTTGGGCAGCTTCTGGGTCAGAGGCCAGTGATGGATGGAAGGCCATGGAGTCCTCTTGGGGTCAAGGTCATAGACTGGAGAAAAATTCACAGTCTTCAGTTCATAGATGAGGAAATGGAAGCTTGGGCATGCTAATTGAGTGAACTGAGCTCACACAGCTCTTTAGAGTAAAGTTAAGGCTAGAACTTAGTTCTCTAATCTTTAGTTCAGGTGTCTACCATTGTGTTGGGGGCCCCCTCTCTGTCTTCACACCCCTGACCCCCCATAATAAATGAGAGCTCTGCACTCCTGAGGTGAACTCTGGAAATATGCATATAATAAGTGGGGTGTACATTGTCATTGTGCATGTGTTGGACGGACTTTCAGATATGAGACATTTGTTGGGGAACACGGAGGTCACAACAGGTAAGCAGGTGGGTGGCTTGGAACTAGAAAGGTTAACAATAGGAATGATTTTTCTCCCACCAGAAAATCTCAGTCTATCTTAATTTTCCTGTGTCTGCCTTAGAATCTAGGATTTGTGGGTTTCAAATTTGTATCTCTCTGATTCTCTTTCTTGGGGTAATATATAATCTCTGTGTTTTACCTCTCCTTCCATTTTTCAAATGAAGGGAAGAAAGAAGAAACCCAATTCTCAGACCCTAGAAGATTTGAAAGGTCTTTGGAATTCCTCCCCACCTCCAAAAAGTTATAGTCTCTGGGACTTTCTAGAGAAAAGGATCTGTTTTTTTTTGACTGTGATTTGCACCTGCCAGGGCCGTACTGGGCTCAGGGGCAAGGTCCAGGGGCAAGGTCCAGTCGCTATAGGACCTTGTTTTTGGCTGGCTGAGGTTTCCATCTTGCTGGTGAATTGAGTGTCAGTCTGAAACCAGTGTATGTTTGGCCCTGTGGCCTGTAGTGTGATCACAGAAGGTCACTTACGGTTATGGTGGCGGACAGCTGAGTGTTTCCTGCCTTGCGTGACTGGAAACCTGACGTTGTCCCTCCTCACTCAGGAAGGAGGTGGTCGTAAGTGGCCTTTCCGTAAACCTGATCTCAGCAGTGCTGGGGCCTGGTAGGCCATTGTAAAGATTTAGCCCTTTACTGCCGATGAAACTGGCATCTCTCCGGTTGTTGTATATAGAATAGAATTGGGGAGCAGACAGGAAAGAGGACTATATTGTTATTTCATTAAAACCTTATAAAATAGACCCTTTTATTCCCAATTTACAGGGGAAAAAAATCAATTCCCCAAAGCAACAGGGCTTGTAAGTGCTTGGAGTCAGGATTTGAACCCACGCTGTCGAACAGAACAGTGGTTAAAAGCACAGACTCAGGGGCTGACCTGGTGGTGCAGCGGTTAAGTGCGTATGCTCCGCTTCAGCAGCCCGGGGTTCACTGGTTCAGATCCCGGGTGTGGCACCCGGGGACATGGCACCGCTTATCAAGCCATGCTGTGGTAGGCGTCCCACATGTAAAGTAGAGGAAGATGGGCACGGATGTCAGCTCAGGGCCAGTCTTCCTCAGCAAAAAGAGGAGGATTGGCAGCAGGTGTTAGCTCAGGGCTAATCTTCCTAAAAAAAAAAAAAAAAAGCACAGACTCAGTCTGTGCCCTGGGGTCCTCTTTTGTGGGCTTTTGTGTCTCTTCCATCTTGCGTTGCCTTATGGGCCTTTTTCTTTAGAAGCGAGTTCTGTGGAAGGAACTCTGGGGAGGGATGTGGGATTCCTGGGTACAGGCCTGATCTCTGCCATTGTCTAGTATCAGACCTTGAGCAAGCCTCCTCTCTGAGCTTAAGTTTCTTCATCTACAAAACAAAGGCTGATACTAACAACAACAACAACAAGAGCTAACTGATACTTGGAATGTCCCATTTAATCTAAATGACAACCATGCTTCATGGATGAAAAGACTGAAGCCCAGAGATGTCAAGTAACTTGAACGTCATGGAGCCAGAATTTGAACCCAGGCCTGCTGTATAGGTCAGATACTTTTTGGGTTCCTAACACAGTGGACTCAAACTTTTCAACTTGCAAGTTCTCATTTCTTTTGTATGGTGCTTTAACACAGTGCATTAGTCAGAATTCTTAGTTGCAAGTGACAAAAACCCCATTTGACTGGCTTTGAGCCAAAAAAGGGTTTATTGGCTCATGTATTGCAAAGTCCAGAGACAAATGGCTTCAGGCAAGGCTGGATCCAGGGGCTCCAGTGATGTCTCTGTGTATCTCTCTGTCTCCTCTATGTCATTTCATTCTCAGACACTCTCTCCCGTGTTGTGGCCAAGAGGACCACTGGCACTCCCAGGCTGATGTCTACTAGCTTAGCAAACCTGGCAGAAACAGATCATCTTTTTCCCTGTAATTCTAGCAGGAGTCCCAGGGCTGACTCTATTGGCCTGTCTTGGGTCATGTGATTATCCCTTACTTAACCAGTTACTATGGCACTGATTGGCTGGGCCTTGGTACGTGTCTACCCACGGATCCCAGGACAGGGATCAGTGCCACTCAAACCACATGAAATTAGAGTTGGGGAGGGGCTGTCCCATGAAAGAAAACCAAAATACCAATAGTGAAGAAACAGAGAGGGGTGCTAGACAGACATCTTTTGGGGGATAATAGAAACAGTTTATATCTGTAATTCTCAAACTGTGTCAAGGCACTCCCAGGGAGCTGCAGCAAGCTCACGGGAGCACAATGCTATAATTTAAATTTTCAGGGGAAGCACAGTGACGTCTGTCACACGTCGCTTAGACTGCTAGCTTGAGGCAGTTAGTTCACAGTTGCACGTTAGGTCATGCCACCTTCTTTTCGATGATGTCATTTCTTTCGAAGATGAGTTTTCAGTGGTCTCTGATGAAAATCAAGTACTAGATGAAAATCAATATAGAACAAGAAATGAGAAGGGCAGTGTCCAGTCTGATTCCAAGGTTTGAGAATTTGTGCAGAGCCCAGCGGACGCACATCCCATTAGTAAATAATTCTGGTTATGTCAGAATGAAATAATAATATTTTTGTTGATTTCTGTGTACTCATTTTTCCAGAGGCTCCTAAGTTGTTAGGACGTAAACACTTTTCAAATATTTGACCTAAGGACTCCGGGCAAAGCTTACTGAGATGCTAAGGGCATGGGGAACTGGCAGAGTTTGGGAATTTGTTTTCTGTCCTGATTGTGGCGGTGGTTGCACAACTGTATATATTTGCCAAAATTCATTGAATTATATACCTGAAAATTGGTGAATTGATATGAAAATTATACCTCGATAAAACTGATTTAAAGAGACCAGTACATGACCTGTTACATGTATGTCATCTCCCCGCCCTTTTACAGCTGAGGAAACTGAGGTACAAAGAGATTATGTAACTCAGCTAAGAAGTAGCAGACTCTGGATGTGCAGTCAGACATTGTAACTCTGGAGCCTAATCCCGTAACCATGGTGTTCTCCTGCCTCCTCAGTGCCTGACATACATGCTGATACCCCTGTTTCTTCCTTTAACAGACATCACTAATCGCTCCCAGCGCATGATTGAGTATCGCCCAATATAGAATTGAGACAGTTTAGGTGAAGTCAGCTTGCCATCCTTGGTAGTGGTTCCATGGTGATGAGTCTTCATTAAGTATACTCAACATCCAGAAATCTTTATTTGAAGTTGATTCCTTGGAAAGAGAACTATGTAAATGGAATCTCTTGAAAACTTACCACCAGAGAGAAGCACAGCTGTAAGGCACCACGTTTTGGTGGTGGCCATGGCTCTGTTGCAATCTACTGGGTTGTCCGTCAACTTGCCGTGCTCCTGGGCCAGAGCCCTGTCTGAAAATGCCGTGAGATTCCATTTCTGGCAATTCTTGGAATAAACGTTGCCTCAGGCATTGTGACTCCTCAGTTCTGGATCTCATGACGCAGCCGGGTTGTGTTAGGGAGGCATCTCCGGATGTTTCGCGGCCGTGCTGGGACCTGGAGTCATGAGCCTCATCTTCCCACTGGGGCAGAGCTTTGGGCCTCAGAGGACAGGGGAGGCGGCAGATCTCAAAATCCTCCAACGGAAACTTGCTTGTTTGTGTCTTCTATACGTGGCCTGAAAGGGTGATGATCAGATGTGTAGGAAAGCAGCTATGGGCATCTTAGTTCACAGAGCTGATGTTAGTACTTCTATTTTTTTTTTTTTTTTTTGAGCAAGTTTAGCCCTGAGCTAACATCCACTGCCAATCCTCCTCTTTTTGCTGAGGAAGACTGGCCCTGAGCTAACATCCATGCCCATCTTCCTCTGCTTTATATGTGGGACGCCTACCACAGCATGGCTTGACAAGCGGCGCATAGATCCGCACCTGGGATCCGAACTGGCAAACCCTGGGCCACCGAAGCTGAGTGTGCGAACTTAACCGCTGTGCCACTGGGCCGGCCCCAGTGCTTCTATATATATATATTTTTTTTTTTTTTTTTTGAGGAAGGTTAGCCCTGAGCTAACATCTGCTGCCAATCCTCTTGTTGTTGAGGAAGACTGGCCCTGAGCTAACATCCTTGCCCATCTTCCTCTACTTTTTATATGTGGGACGCCTGCCACAGCATGGCATGCCAAGTGGTGCCACGTCTACACCCGGGATCCAAACCGGGGAACCCTGGGCCGCCAAAGTGGAACGTGTGAACTTAACTGCTGTGCCACTGGGCTGGCCCCCTATTTTTTTTTTTAATTCATTCTACATTTTTATAAGGAATATGTATCCACATAGTTAAACATTCAAATAGGAGATACATACAAGAATTCTCTTAACACTTGTTTATAACAGGTAAAAACTGGAAACCTAAATGTCCGTTAGAATGGATAATTCCCCTCAACACCCACGGAGCGGGACATCAAGAGGAGAGTAAATAAACTAGAGCTGCATGTATCAACATGGATAAATCTTTTAAACGGAAAGGCAACATTGAATGAAAAGTTGCAGAGGGGTATTTACAGTGTGACATTTATATTAAAGTTAAAAACGTTCAAAACAACACTATGTATTGCTTCCTGAGACATATCTGTGGAGTACAAATATAAAGACTTGCAAGGGAGTGGTGTGGGCCACATTGAGTCTCGTGGAGATTCGAACGGGGGCCCGGCAAGAGGCAATGACTCCCGCAAGGGTCGCACTGAAGAGTTTAAGGGAGGGGCTGTAGCAGTTTCGGGGGAGGCCTCTGGACCTGGGGCCAGTCCTAACCCTAAAGGGGCAGAGGGAGGCAGGCAGTCACTAGAGCTTGGCCGAAGCTTGTTGCTGGGGAAGGGGAGCTGCCACCGGCGCTGGCCCTGTCCTGGTTGAAGGCTGCAGCAAAGCAGGGAGGAGGCAGGAGCAGCAAACACCCCCACCTCTCTCTCCTCCTCCCTCCCGTCTTCTGTCCGTGCAGCCTATTAGCTAAACCCCAGTAGGAGGCAGAGCAAGGGAGCCCAGGAGACGCGGTCTGTAGGGGTCAGCCTGCCAGGGCACAGAGAAAGACAGAGTTGATCTGGGCTGGGCATGGGGGCAGAAATAACCAGCAAAAGGATCCCCCTCTTTGGGGGCAGAGGATGGGAATACCGCCTAGAAAGAGTACATAGGGGCTTTCAACCCTGTGGACACTATTATTTCTTAAACTGAGGGTGAGAATATGAATGTGAATGTTATGTTTATTTTCTATTATATGATTTTTCATCTCTTTTTCTATGCCTGAAATATTTCATAATAAAATGATCAGGAGATCAAAAAATAATCGAGCAGTACTAAAAGGGTTATATATAAGAAAGAGGCTCACTGTCAGTCATTTCCATGATTATGACCGCGCAAATGTCATTTACTGCAGAATCAAGTAGTGTACTATGCTTGTTTTTTCTCTTGGAGATTTTGATTACATTTATAGAGTTAACATTTGATTCTTTACTGGCAATGTTTGCCTTATAATTAGCCTCTTTTCCCCTCTAAAGCTCTGTCTTTAGATATTCTGTTAACTGTGTTTTTTTTCTTTGCTTGGTCTTGAACTAGACAGTCGCGGGGTTGGGTGTGCTTTGTGCTCCCGGATGGAGTCCTTTCTTCCACAGCTGCCCCTGTGCTTTGGTGCCCCCAGCACTCTGGGCTATTTTTAGAGGTAGCAACTTGGTGTGGAGTCCATCACGTTTGATAAGCTGGTATTCCCTGCGCTGTGTGCAGAGCGCCCACTCCCAGTTTTTGGTACGTGTCCTCATGTTTCAATCCACTGCTGCCAAGTTTAGAAATAAAAATAGTGGTTTGGCAGTTTGGCATTTTCTTTAAAAGTTAAACATACATTTACCGTACAACTGGGCATTTCCATTCCCAGGTATCTACCCAAGAGAAATGAAAATATGTGTCTACAGAAAGACTTGTACATGGATTTTCATGGTAGCCAAACAGTAGAAACAACTCAAGTGTCCAACAACTGGTGAATGGGTAAACAATATGTGGTATATTTATAGCAAGTTTTTATTGCTGAATGGCAATAAAAAAATACTAATACATGCTACAGTGTAAATAAACCTCAAAAACATTATGCTAAGTGAAAGAAGCCAGACACAAAAACCGCATATTATGTGATTCCATTTATATGAAATATCCAGAAAAGACAAATCTATAGGGACAGAAGGTGGATTAGTGGTTACCAGGAGCTGTAGGGGGAGAGAGTGGGGAGTGAGTGCATCGACCCCGGGGATCCTATTGAGTGATAGAATGTTCTAAAACTGGATGTGGTAATAGTTGCACAACTTGGTAAATATATAAAAATCACAGAATTTTGCACTTAAAATGAGTGCATTTTATAGGATGTAAATTGTTACCTCAATGAAATGGTTAAAAAATAATGGTTAAGATTCTTAGTTTGGTAGAAAAACACCCAACGTGGTGGTTCAGAGAGCTACATTTTTGGGTGACTGTTTAGTTACTGGCTCGATGAAGGGTTCTTTCAACCAGGCTCCAAGTCTTTGCTTTGGCATTTTTAAGATGACAGTGCCTTGGGCAAGAGCTTGGTAATAATGAGTCCAAGATTTGTGGCTTCTCTTCTTACCTGGTGTGGTTAACTTTGTCCAGTAGGAAAGCTCTGTTCTTTGGCATATTAATCTAGATTCTGACACTTGCCTCTGAAGTGGAGACACTCAACCCAAACGGGCAAAGCCAAACATAAGATGGAATTTCTTTGGTCATGTAATTGGGAAGTCAAAAGTGTACCGCTTCAGGTATAAGCTGATCCAGGGGCTCAAATGAAATCATCATGGCTCAGCCTTCGTCTCTCTCTCTGCCCTGATTTCCTCTTAGTTGCGTTCATTCTCAGGCAAGACAGCCCCATTAGCTCTGGGCTCACATCCTGCTACCTTCAAAACTAGTGGAAAAAGAGTTTCTCTTTTTTGGCAGTTCTGATAAAAGCCCCATAACTGAGCTTCATTGGTTCTGAATACCAGTTCCTGAATCAACTGGCTGGGTCAGGAGGCTGATGTTCTGATTGGCCAGGCCTGGGTCATGTGCCCTGGAACCCAGGGTAGGGTCAACCCCACTCCTACCTAGATCTCGTGGACTGAGTGTGGGGGAGGGATGGGTCTCCAAAGAAACTATGGGGACATTAACCAGAAAGGGAATAGCTGCCTAGTTGGCAAAAACAACAGAAGGCGTCCATCTGGTGAGTAGTTCCATTCAAGGCCACAGGGACAGGGTTGATTGGATAAAAGGCAGGATTGGATTGCCTCAGTGTGGCCCATCTGCTCCTGGAAAAAGCATCTCAAAGCACAGGTCCATTTGAGGGTCTGCTGAAGACACCGTCTTGTGCAGAGGGTAGCCAGAGGCTCCGAGGGAAGACAGGAGTTGTATCGCCTCCGCCTGCCAGAACCACCCCATCGACAGTGCATCAAGAGATAGCTGTTATAAAATGGTGCAGCTGCTGTGGAAAATGGTATGGCAATTCCTCAAAAAAATTAAACATAGAATTACTGTATGATTCAGCAATCTCACTTCTGGGTATATGCCCAAAATAATTGAAAGCAGAGACTCGGACAGATATTTGTACACCCGTGTTCATAGCAACATAATTCACAACAGCCAAAAGATGGAAGCAACCCAAGTGTCTGTCCACAGACCAATGGATAAACCAAATATGGTATATATGGACAGTGGAATATTATTCAGCCCTAAAAGGGAAGGAAATTCTGATACATGCTACAACATGGGTGAGTCTTGAAGACATTATGCTATGTGATAAATAAGCCAGTCACAAAAAGGCAAATACTGTATGATTCCACTTATATGAGGTCCCTAGAGTGGTCAGATTCATAGAAACAGAAAGTCGAATGGTGGTTGCCAGGGCCTGGGTGGGAGAGGAAATGGGGTCATAGTTTGATAGGTCTAGGCTGTCAGTGTGGGATGATGCAAAAGCTCTGGAGATGGATGATGGTGATGGTTGCACAACAACGTGAACGTATTTAATGCCAATGAATTGTATGCTTAAAAATGGTTAAGATGGTAAATTTTGTGTGTATTTTATTACAAATAGAAAAATAAAAATTTAAAGGATTAAAAAAGTAAATTTTTATATGTATTTTATCCTAATTAAAATATATAGAGAGAGATGGGTGTCTGGAAAAAAGTAAGTATCCAAGAAATGAATTGGTAACCTTCTCTGTGTCTTGTGGGACTGGCATGGGGGGAAACAGCAGAGCCTGAGCATGGGTGAGGAATGCTCTGGGGGTGGAGAGCGTGTCACAGTAAGGGCCTTATTTCTGACTCCTCTCACCCTGCGTCGTCCTCCTCTTGGCTGGCAAGTCCTGAGTCTGGAGCCGAGGACAGGAGTGGTCTCTAGTATCGGGTCTACCCTGGGAAGTGGCTTTGGCCGATGGCAGAGAGAGAGAGAATTGCAGGGGAGCAGGAATGACTCACTCCATATACTGGGGGACAAAATTATGGGAAGGCCCAAGGACTTCCCATCCCTACGCATCAGCCTTAGGATTGAACAGAAAATATCACCAGTGGAGTATTAGAAAAGTGCCCGTAAAAAAGTAAATGTTGATAGCATTGAGTATTGGTGAGGTGTGGACAACTGTCGTATGCTGTGGCTGGGAGTGTAAATTGGTACAGCCATTCTGTGGGCAGTTTCCCAAGATCTATTAAAACTAAAAACAAGCCTGTACCCCCTGACCTAGCAATTCCACTTCTTTTCCCCAGAAAAATAATTGCATCTGTGCCCAGGGAGGCAGTGCAAGGATATTATTCAATGTTGCATTGTTGATTATAGTCAGAGACTGGAAACAACCTAAATATCCAGCAATAGGGAAATGGCTAAATAAAATGTACTATATCCATAGCTGTATATCCATGGATATATTCATATGTCCATGAAATACTGCACTGCACTGAAAAGAATGAAGTACATCTATATATTCTTAGGTATATCTTTAAGACATATTGTTGAGTGAGAAAAGAATGTTGTGGAATCATATGTATACTCTGATGCTGTTAATATATTTTTAAAAATTAAAAGTATGTGCTTTAGGGTATAAGCTATGCTGTTATAATAAAAAGATCCCCAAATAAAAAGGCTTGAATGAAGTAGCTTCTTTCTTTCTCACATAACAGTCTGGAGGGGGGTGTGGTCCAGGGTGAGTGGTGTTCCAGTCATCTGTTGCTGCATAAAACAACAATAATTTCATTTTGCTCATGGATTCTGTGAGTCAGCAGTTTACACAGGGCATGGTCTGGATGGCTTGACTGTGCTCTGGTGTCAGAGGCCTTAACTGGGAAGACTTGAATGGCTGGGAGTAACTCACATGCCCGGGGGCTGGATTCATCTGGAAGCTTCTTTACCCCTCTGGTGCCTGAGCTGGAATTACAAGAAGGTTTGTCTTAGTTGGGACTGTTGATCAGGGTGCCTACATGTGACTTCTCTGTGTGGTTAGGGTTTCCACACAGCACAGTGGCCTCAGGGTAGTTGAACTTTTTGTTCCAAGAGCGAGTGTTCCCGCAAGTAAGGCGGAAGGTACATGGCATTCCACACCTTTTTCTCAGAATTGTATAGTGTCACTTCTGCCGTATTTTATTGGTCAGAACTGCCTATATTTAAGGGGAGGGACCAGAGACCCCCATGTCTCTATGTGAGAAGTAATAAAGGATGGACGATCATGTTTTAAAACCGTCACAGGTGAGAAGCTCTTTCACATGAGGTCACTCAAGATCCAGATTGGTGTGACTGGAGAAGGAACTGTGGGCTTTTCCATTTGCATCATGTAGCTTCCGTCACTGGTTTCGAGGTAACTGGACCCATCGTTGCCATATCCCAGCCTGGGAAAGAGAGAGTGGAGGGCAAGCAGTTCCTTATAAAAATGTGGTTCAGAACTTACACACATCACTTCTGCTTGCATTTGGTTGGCTAACTCATAGTCATCTCATTATACCTAGCTGCAAGGGAGGCTGAGAAACTGGGCAGCCATATGCCCACCTACAATTCAGTGAGGTCCTATTGCTAAAATGAAGCAAAGGAAAATAAGTATTAGGGACAATTAGTTTTTGCAACAGTATGTATTTTTCATGTATGTATTTGTATATATTTATGTGTGTATATATAGAAATAGGTATATGTAGAATAGAGATATATGGTCACATGTAGCTTAATGATGGGGATACATTCTGGGAAATGCGTCATTAGGTGATTTCATTGCTGTACAAACATCATAGAGTGTGCTTACACAAACCTAGATGATACAGCCTGCTGCACACCTAGGCTATATTGTACTAACCTTTGGGACCACAGTTGTGTATGTGGTTCGTCACTGATGTGTCATCATGTGGCTCATGACTATAGAGAGATACGTAGGATACAATCTGGAAGAATACCCAGGAAAAGGTCTAGAAGAAGCTAGTAACAGTGGTTACTTCTAGGGTAAGGGAGAAGACAGGATAAGGGTGTATTCAAAACTGACTCTAGCCTAGCTGTAGTGTTTTAATTTTTAACGAGGATAATGTCTTCACATTTTACTTCTGAAATTAAATATTAATACACACTGAAGAGGGCCTGGTGAGCCTTTGACTGCTGATCCTGCGGTCTTGGTCCTGTCTCTCTGTGGTGGGACCGAACATCCAAGAGCGTCAGGAGGCGACATGGCCCTTTGCCCTCTAGAAGCCTCAGCTGGCGTTGCCTGGCCTCTCAGTCCAAAGACCCCACCTTCTTGATGGCTGTGTAATCTAGTCGGGGTCTCTGCCCCTGTCCTCCCCATCCAGTTCTGGAGGGTTTCCTTTATTACTGGCAGATATGGGTTGAACATAGAGGGCTGTTTTGGCATTGAAGAATTTGAAAGATTAAAACACAGCCTCTCTTTCACAGATTATTTATTAATTACAGACAGGAAGCCTCTCACTGGACAATGGAGAATGCGGGTGGACACCACCTTTTCTAAACAAAGTTAACGTCACTGCCACCGTGTCCTTCCTGATGGGAGTTACTGAGAAGGACACAGCGTTGCTTCAGTGGCATTTCTCCCCCAGTTGCATAACCAGAATCCAGTCGTGAAGAAATATCAGATAAACCCAGGTGGAGGGACATTTTCCAAAACAACTGGACTGAGCTCTTTAAACATGTCGATGTCGTGAAAGACAAAGAAAAGTTGAGCAGCTGTCCTAGACTAAAGGAGACTAAAGAGAGAGGAGCAGTAATATGGGCGGGACACTGAGTTGGGTCCAGGATCTGGGGGGAAATTCCCATAAAGGGACAGTCAGCAAAATTTGCATTTGGATGGTATTTGGGGTCAGAGTCTTATATTGTATCAAGGTTATATTTTCTGTATTTGATAATTGTCCTGTGGGTATATGAGAGAATGTCATTGTTCTTGGGAAACACACACTAAAATATTTAGGAGCAAAGAAGCATGTTGTCTGCAACTAACTCCCAAATGGTTTAGAACAGGAGGAGGCAAACTTTTTTGGCAAAAAGGCCAAGTAGTGAGGATTCTAGGCTTTGTGGGCCATATGGTCTCTGTCACAGCTACTCACTCTGTCTCGTGCCAGAGCAGCCTCAGATGATGTGTAAATGAATGGGCGTGGCTGTGCTCCAATAAGGTTTATTTATGGATACTGAAATTTCAATTTCATATATTTTTCACATCATGAAGTACTCTTCTTTTGACTTTTTTCAACTGTGCAAAAACCATTTCTAGCTTACTGCCCATACAAATCAGGTGGTCAGATCTGGCTTGTGGGCTGTAGTATAATGATGCCTGATGTAGAAAAAGAACACACACACGGGAGATAAAGCGAATATGGCATAATGCTAACAATTGGGAGATCTGGGTGAAGGGTATAGGGGAGTTCTTTGTACTCGTCTTACAAACCTTCTGCAAGTTTGAAATTATTTAAAAATAAAAAACTAAATAAAAAAGGGGCATGATTTTCCTCTCTGGGGGCCCAGGAAGGAGAGAGTGACGATAGTGTATGGATCCAGGGGACTGAGCCCTCTCATCTGGGGCCCAAGGGAGCCTTGCTCACAGTGTTCCTCACTGTTGCTTTTAATTGTTTTCTATTCACTTCTGTGCCTTCACTTCTTCCTTGTTTTCCTCCTAACCATCATACCTAGGGACCTCGCTTGGCAGGCATGAGAGTTTAGGCTCTGGCCTCACTGTTTTTGACCATCTTCTTTTTCTCTTCTTCTGCTAAACACGTTTCTCCACCAGCCAAGAAAACAGCCGTTTTCAGTACCCATACCCCATATTGTTTTCTCCAGATTGTGGGTATTTGTCTTACGTGATCAGAACCCTAGAGGGAAGGGCTTGTTCCCCTGCCTATGGCGTTATTTGGGGGAAGTGAGCTATGGCGGCATTGTTGAGAAGTTACTGTATTCCATTCTCCCAGCATTGGGGCGAGGTCTTTTGTAATCCCCCTGGCCTTGTGGCCCTGAATGATTAATTCCAGGAATGAGATAGTGCGTTCATTGAAGTAACTGTGTCTGGGGTAGGGAGGGTTGGCTTTAAGGGAAGAGGTATGTCCTTTTCTTAGTTGACTTAGCGAGAGTTCTCTTCATTGCCATGATTAGAAACCCAACTCAGACGGGCCTAAGTGAAAGGGGATTTATTAATTCATCTAGCCAAGAGTACTGGACAGCATTACATTCAGACTTGGTTGGCTCGAAGGGCTGAAAAGATACTATGAGAATTCTGTCTCCTACCGTATCTCAGTTCTGTTTTCCTGTTTGGCTTCATTCTTAGGCAGGTTCTTCCCACTCAGCACTGCCAGGGTACACCTTCTACCAGATTAGTAAACCCAGGAGAAAAAGGGCATTTTGAAACAGTATTTCCAGGGGACTTCCCAGGACTGACTCATTGTCCCGATTTGAGCCGTGTGTCTATGTCTGAACCAATCAATTGACAGATTGGAGGATACTGATTGGTCAGGTCTGGATCATGTGACCCTCTCTTGGCGCGTGGTCTCTCAGCTCTACTCAAACCATCTGGAGTAAGAACTGATGAGGTGGCCCCTCAGAGACATGTTTGGTTGTTGTTACCATCAGGAAGGGTGGAACCTGGGCAGGAAAAAAACAGCAGGTTCTTCGTTTTGTTTTTTTTTTTTAAGATTTTATTTTTCCTTTTTCTCCCCAAAGCCCCCCGGTACATAGTTGTATATTTTTAGTTGTGGTTCCTTCTAGTTGTGGCATGTGGGATGCCGTCTCAGCATGGCTTGATCAGCAGTGCCATGTCCGTGCCCAGGATCTGAACCGGCGAAACCCTGGGCTGCTGAAGTGGAGCATGCGAACTTAACCACTCGGCCACAGGGCCAGCCCCCAGCAGTTTCTTATTACACAAATTCTATGCCGTGCCGTGCTGCCTCCCCCAGTTCCAGTCCCAATTTTCTAAGCGACGTCTCTGATAGTTTTAGCTGTATTGTCTTAGCTGTCAAATTGTGACTTCTGTAGTCACGTCCCCTGACACAAGCAAGCGATGAAAAATGACCTGTTCACATTCTCCCTTACGCCCTGCCCGGACTCTTCCATCCCTCAGGAAACTCACAGGATCTATAAGCAGAAGCTGGAGGAGCTGACCGCGCTCCAGACTTTGTGTAGCAGCTCCATCAACAAGCAGAAGACGCGACTGAAGGACTTGAAGCACACACTTCAGAGGTAGGCGGGGCTGCATCTCCAAGGCTCCACTGGTTTTAAGGGTCAGAAACCCAACTCAAAACTGGCTTGAGCAGAGAATGGAAATTTTAATGGAAAAAGAAAGGAGTAGCTTCAGGTATCACTGGATCCAGGGGTCAGAGGGTGTTTTTAGGAATCTGTTTTCTTCCCTCTAAATTCTGCCTTCCTCTAGATTGGCTTCACTCTCAGGCTGATTGTCCACTCACGGTCACTGACATGGCCACCAGCAGTGCAAGGCTTCTGTCCTTCAGCCTTGCTTCCTGCTGGCTTGGCCACCCTGCAGAATGAGAACTTGTCTTCCAGCACAAGTTCTGGGTGTGATCCTCATTGGCTGGACTTGCTCATGTGCCCATCGGTGAACCAACCACTGAGACTCTAGTTAGGCAAGACTAGGTCATATTCTTAGTGTATGGACTTGGGGGATGGGACAGTCCTGATTGAACCATGGAGGCGGGAAGAGAATGAGAGGTGCTTCCCCAGAGGAAAGTTGTTGTAAGAAGGCCTGCAGGACAGGTAAACAGTATCCTTCTGATGGCTGTGGGAGCTTGTCCCACCAGGGTCTCTGCTGTAGGGGTAGGAAGTCGGGCATCCCTGGTGGGGATCCACTTGGCCTCATGACTTCGTTCCGTTCCTGAGGCCAGGATCACATGTTCACTTCCCGATCCTTATGTCTTCATGGTTTGGGAAGTGCGTTTATCCCCCATAGGTGAAGGAGTCCAGTGGATGCTGTGACTCTCTAGGCAGGCAGGGAAACTGAGGCTCTAGTGGCTTGTCTCAGATCACTCAGCTGGGCTTCCATTCCAGAGTGCGTGACTCCTGGTCAGTTCTTCCCTTCTCTCGTGGACAGGTTTTGGGAAGGTTACTGATATACCCCTAACCTTGGCTGACCATTTTGGAAATGGAAGCCCCTTAGTCATGGGGTAGAGTGTGGGTGGTTCCATGTAACGACATTGCCACTCTTGGAAAAGCACATCTTACTGATGGCAAGACTCAAGGGTCTTTTATCTGTCTAGGGTTTTTCATCGTTGGAACTGCTGATAATTCTTTGCTGCAGGGGTCTGCCTTATGCATTGTAGGGTGTTTAGCAGCATCCCTGGCCTCTACCCACTAGATTCCTGGGGAACCCTCCACCCCTGTCATGACAACCAAAATGTTCCCAGACATTGCCAAGTGTCCCCACTTGAGAACCACTGCATTAGAAGGTTGACCCATGAGGACCCCTACTCTTCTGAGAGTGTGTCTGCTGACTTGTTTTTCTACTTTTGAGACTTAAGTGAACCAAAGAATAACAATGAGAGCTGACCGGTTTGACTGCTGACACTTTCAAAGCGCCCTCCTGTCTGCCCTGTTAATAATCTTCAGGTTATTCCTTTAGAATAGTGAGAAGGATAGTATTGCTGGGAGATATCCACTGAGCTCGTTCTGTGTGTCAAATATCATTCTAGAGGCGTTACATTTACTCACTTAATCCTCACAACGGTGTTGTCAGTGAAGCGACCTGATGTTATCCCTGTTTTTCAGGGATGGAATGTAAGACAGAGAGGTTAAAGGACATTTGCAAGGTCACAAGGCTAGCAGGGAGCCAGCATCAAACCCAGAGAGCACAGAAGGAGAATTGAGGTTGCGAGAAGCATTGAGAGGGGAAGATGGGAGGGCAGTGCCCAGAGCTCCCAGATTCTCCGTCCAGCCTGAGTAATGCCCCTGCTTCTCCCACGTCCACACCTCTGACCACAGGTATAAGCACCATGCCAGTCGGGAGGAGGCCGAGCTCGTTCAGCAGATGGGCGCCAGCATCAAGGAGCGGCAGAACATCTTCTTCGACATGGAGGCCTACCTGCCCAAGAAGAATGGGTAGGAGCTGGGCGCCTGCCCCTCCCTGTTGGTCTGAGTCACTCCCACCTCCCTGCTGGGGCTTGAGCTTGAGGGGAGAGCGGGGAAGCAAGGGCAGGAAAGAGAAGGAAGCTTCCTTATCTGTCCCTCTGAACCCAGAAGGGGACCTCAGCCCCTGCTGCATGGTAGTGACATTCCCGGGAGGGCTTTTGCAAGCAACCAGGTGAAAGATCTGGTTTCCACCTGCCACATGCCTGGTGCCACTTGGGGTCAAGAGGAAAGGTGTTCTCTCCCAAGGGAGCAAACTATTTGTTGAGTGCTTGCTGTATCCTGGCATTGTGCTGGGAGCTTTCTTTTTTCTTTTTTTTTTTTTGAGGAAGATTAGCCCTGAGCTAACTTCTGCCAATCCTCCTCTTTTTTTCTGAGGAAGGCTGGCCCTGAGCTAACATTCGTGCCCATCCTCCTCCACCTTAGATGTGGGATGCCTACCACAGCATGGCTTGTCAAGCAGTGCCATGTCCGTACCTGGGATCTGAATTGGTGAACCCCGGGCCGCCAAAGCGAAACATGTGCATTTAACCGCTGCGCCACCGGGCCGGCCCTGTGCTGGGAGCTTTCTTGACGTCAGTCATTTTATCCTCAGCAACCTATGAGTTAGATCCAGGTACCCCCATTCTACAAGGTTCAGAGACATTAGAAAGTATCTTGTGCAGGCAGCTCAGTCCAGGTTTGGCCAAGCTAGGATGTGAACACTGGACATTCTGACTCCAGAGCCCATGTTCTTTCCATCTTCCCCCTTCAGAGAAGTCCCATCTCCTCCCCAAGAGACATCACTGCCACCCAGTTCCAGAGAGAGATCCAGTGTGGGATCGTGACCTGATGGGGGCTGCTGAGCACTTCACCTTGACCTTCTTGCCTGGCACTGAGCCAGAGCTTCCTACCAGGAGGCTCGATAGCCCTCTTACATTTTAAGCCATTCCTCTTGGCTGCTGCTTTTTTGCTGTGTTTGGTTAAAACTCCATGAGTTGGGTGGTGATGATTTTCTACAGAATGAAACAGCATGACCCTCTTTACAGTGTGGCTCGAATCCACTTTCCCAGCCCCGCCCTCCCCAGTCCTCTGTGCATCTTGCAGATGACAAAAAACTCAACTCCAAGTTGCTTAAGAAAAAATAGGGGATTTGTTGGCTCAGGTAATGCAAAAGTCTGGATGTAGCGGTAGGTATGGCTGGGTCCTGCTGCTCAAATGATACTGTTAGAATTTGTCTCTGGTTTAGCTTTCTTTTTACTCTTTTCCAGTGTGAGTTTTATTCTTAGGCAGGCTTTCTCTACAAGCGGGCCCCAGCAGCTCTGGGTTTGCATCCTATCTGCTTAGCAATTCTAGTAGAGAAAGCCTTTTTGTTCCTTAGTGGTTCTGGGAAAAGTCCTGGGACTGATTCTCATTGGCCTGGATTGTGTCACATGACCATTATTAACCCAGTCAGGAGAATGCACTGCTTTGATTGACTGAGCCTGGGTCATTTGCCTTCCCCTAGAGCTTAGGGGAAAAAGAGATCCTTTGAAGGGAAATGACACTGCCCTTTTAGGAAGTAGGGACTGTATGCCAGGCAGGAAACATAGGTGTCCTTTCCACACCTCTGCTCCAGTTACACCAGACTGGAAATGCCTCTAGAATCTCCTCACAGCCGCAAAGAAGGCTCTTCCATTCCCTTTTCTCCTCTCAAACTTCTGCTCATCCTTCAAAGCCTAGTTCACATGTCAGCACCTCGGTGAAGGTTTTCCAAACCCTCTCCCTCTGTGGAGTTAGCCCTGAGATCTCACAGCCCTTAATCTGCACCTTTATTAGCGTGTTAGAGCGCAGGCTGTTGTAACAGAAGCCCAACCGTACAGTGAGTGGCTCAAACAAGCGAGAGATTTCTCTCTCTCACACAGCACAGTCCAGGGGTGAGTGGGCCAAGAGTGGTGGGCTCACGAGGTCCTCTAGGGACTCAGGGTCCTTCCAGTTTAGTGCTTCACCACCCTTTGGGGAGTTGCCCTCATCGGCATGGCCAAGGCTGCCTCACACCATCACATTCTCAGGAAGGGGGGAAGAGTCAGGCAGCGGAGGCCAAGCAGATCCCTCTTTACAAAAAATTTTTACCATTTTCTGGTGAAGCCAACATATACATACCCTGTGACCCATAAATTCCACTGCTGGCTATCTACCCAACGGAAGTGAGTGCTTCTGTCCTCCAAAAGACATGGATAAGAATGTTCACAGCAAAGAAGCCAGACACAAAAGGCCACATATTGCATGAGTGTATTTATGTGAAATGTCTGGAATAGGCAAATCCATAGAGACAGGAAGTAGACTAGTGGTTGCCAGGCGGAGGGAGGATGGGGAGTGACTACTGATCGGTACAGGCTCTCCTTTTGTGGTGATAAAAATGTTCTGGAATTAGGTAATGGTGATGGTTGCACAACGTTGTGAATATACTAGAAACCATTAAATTGTACACTTTAAAAGGGTGATGTTAATGGTATGTGAATTATACCTCTGTTGAAAAAGAGGAATGTTAGGGGGCTGGCCCAGTGGAGTAGCGGTTACGTTCAGGCACTCTGCTTCCATGGCCTGGGGTTCATGGGTTTGGATCCCAGGCACGGACCTGCACAGCACTCATCAAGCCACGCTGTGGAGGTGTCCCACATGCAAAAAGAGGAGGATTGGCAACAGATATTAGCTCAGGGCCAATCTTCCTCACCAAAAAAAGAGAATGTTCACAGCAGCTTTATTCATAATAGCCAAAAACTGAAAACAAGCCCAAGCCCAATATTCATCAATAGTAGAATGAATAAATCAGTTGTAGTATATTCTCTCAATGGAATAATATATGCAACGAAAAGGCAGGAACTGCTGAAGCACAGACAACATGGGTGAATCTCACAGACACAATATTGAGGGAAAGAAGCCAGGCATAAAATATGACACACTGTGTCCATTATGTGAAGTTCAGAAGTAGGCAGAAGTAATCCATGGTGATAGAAAACATAACAGTGGCGACCCTTGGTGGGGGTACTGACTAGGAGGGGACACGAGGCAGCCTCCTGGGGCTGGAAGTGTTTTATTGTTTGATCTGAGTGTTGGCTACATGGATGTGTAAAGATGTAAAAATTCACCATGTTGTATACTTAAAGATCTGTGCACTTATGAACTTTATGCCTTAATTTTAAAAAGAGTTTGTTTTTCTTTTTTTGAGGAAGATTAGCCCTGAGCGAACATCTGCTGCCAATCCTTCACTTTTTTGCTGAGGAAGACTGGCCCTGAGCTACCATCCGTGCCCATCTTCCTCCACTTTATATGTGGGATGCCTTCCACAGCATGGCTTGCCAAGTGGTGCCGTGTCTGCACCTGGGATCCGAACTGGTGAACCCCGGGCCACCAAAGCAGAACATGCACACTTAACCACTGAGCCTCCAGGCCAGCCCCAGAAGAGCTCTTTTTAAATTGACATGGAGATTGAACACTTACCTTTGCCTCATTGGCTAGAACTTAGTCACATGCTTATGTTAGCTGCAAGGGAGGCTGGGAAGTTTGGTCTCTAAGCCAGCTAAAATGGGGGAAATGGGTTAGTCGTGACGTCCTCTAGTCATTATTCTCACTTGATGTGAGAATTTTACCGCTGAGCTTTAGCACCCTATTTTCTAATATCCGGTGCTGAGTGTGTGCTTATTAAGTTGGGATATTTTTTGTTGGGGCCCACTCTTGTGGCTGTTAAGGAACACGATGGCCCTCACAGTTCTTTCCTTCCAGGCTCTACTTAAATCTGGTCCTTGGCAATGTGAACGTGACCCTTCTCAGCAACCAGGCCAAGTAAGTATCCCAGACCCCACCTGGCTTTACGGAATCCGGGCATTTGGCTCTTTCAACTCAGGAGAGACAGGACAAGCTAGAATTTTTGCATATGTAAAAAGTCGTTAACAGTTGGGTCTCTGGCTCTTGGTCTTTCTGACACCCACCCCCTCAGTGGGTAGACCTCCTGAGAGAGGTTTCCTTCCTTCATTTACAGAGTCAGTATGCTGGGTGGACAGGATTGCCAATTTCTCATGAGAAGTGGCCCCTGCTCCATTCCACGCCTTGTCGCACACATTTCTCCTTGGAAGCAGGCAGTCCTGTCCACCCGAAATCTGACGCTTTCAGGGGAAGTGGGGCTGTGGCATTTCTGCTGCAGTAGCTGGTTGCGGGAGGAGACACTATCTCTGCCCCCTGCCCATCCCATCACAGGCCGGGAGCCCTAAACTGGGAGTCCATGGCAATGTTTACACACTGACCTTCTTTCCCTAATTGATCATCACCATTAATTCAAGGCCAGGTCTCTCCTTTAGTGGGATCGGCAGGTCCTTGTGGGGTGTGGGTGGTGGTAGGTCAAGGATCTGATGGGGCTGAGGGTCCTGCCCCCAGATGGGATATAGTTATGTTACTATAACTATAGTAATAGTTATGGGGGGGTGTCTGTCACTACAGATTTGCCTACAAGGACGAATATGAGAAGTTCAAGCTCTACCTGACCATCATCCTGCTCCTGGGGGCTGTGATGTGTCGATTTGTTCTTCACTACAGGTAACGGGGGCTGTGATGGTGTGTGTGGGCGTGCAGGGGGGAGGGGGCCACGAGGGAGTATCCAGGATCTCTCCTATGTCTGGATCATTTGGTATGACAAGGTGTAGGTAGAGAAGGGCCATTTCTCATGAGAAATAGCAGTCCTGTCCACCCTATGTCCATCCAACAAATATCTAGTAAACAGCTGTTGGAGAAGCCTTATAACATAGTGGTTAAGAAAGCGCTCAATGGCATACCCATGCAGTGAAATTTGTGATTTAGCCATAGACAGGAGTGAAGCACTGACACGTGCTACAGCGTGGACGAACCTTGAAAACATTCTGCGAAGTGAAAGAAGTTAGTCACGAAAGGCCACATATTCCGTTCATATGAAATGTCCAGAACTGGCAAATCCATAGAGATAGAAAATAGATTAGTGGTTACCAGGGGCTGAGGGAGGGGAAATGAGTAACTGCTAATGGGTATGGGGTTTCTTTTGGAGTGATGAGAATATTCTAGAACTAGGTCGTGATAGATGCATAACTGTGAATATACTAGAAACTACTGAATTGTGTACTTTAAAAGGCTGAATTTTATGGTATGTGAATTATATGTCAATTACAAAGAGAGAAAGAGAAAGAGGGGAAGAAGAAAAGAAAGAAAGATCACAGACTGCCTGGGTTGAATCCTGGCTTGGAGACTAACTGGCTGTTACCGTGGGCAGGTTCCCTCTGGGAGCCTCAGTCTCCCCATCGGGAAGACGAGGTGACACCAGTGCCTGTCTTACAGGGTTGTCGTGACGACTCGGTGTTAACACTGTATGTGGGGGGCTCTGCCCAGCACCTGGCACCCCGTAGTGTGGTTGAGAGCGTCAGCTGCTGCTGTTTGAGTGGGATGGGGGTGTGCCGCTCTGAGAGGCTGAGGCCACTGGGCTGAAGGTGCACTGCTCCCGGGGGGTTTCGTTTCTCCCCCAGGTCCTGGGTTTTCTGCCCCGAGGGGAGGCGGCCAAGTACGACTTGGGCATTTGGCCCTCGTATCAGGGATTTGTTTCCTGACAGGCGCTTGGCTAGGAGTCCAGTTGCTGGTCTGGCCACTTGAATGTCCAAACAAAGGCTCTTTTAGGCCCTGGGCCCGTGCCTGCCTGCCACCTCGGGCCTGGGCCGTTTCCCCGGAGGGCAAAGGCTGCACGCGTCAGTAATGCCTGCTCACATGCCCTTCTGGAAGCGGGTAGAAGTTCTTGGTGTACAACCAGCGTCCCTTGCGCTGGGACCTCTGGGGCCCTCAGGGGCAAACCTGTGGTGTGTTGTCCAGTTCTGGGACCCACTGAGGGAAGACTTCCATTTCCTCTCGGCCCTTTCTGAATTCATTTCCTGGGGCTGTCTTAACAAAGCACCACAAACTGGGCAGCTTGAAACAACAGAAAGCTATTTCATCACAGTTCTGGTGGGCACCTGGAGTTCAGTGCTGCTGGAGAACGGGGGGACAGCATGGGACATGCCTCAGTTATCCCAGCTGAGGGGCGAGGGAGTGGGGGTGTCCATCCTCTAACTGCTGTCGCTCAGGGGAGTGGAGGACTGCTCCCAGATGGTGTTAATTCCCTCACTCTCCTGATCTGCCTCTGCTGCCAGCAGCGTGAGCTCGGGGGGCCTGAGAAAGCCCCCGGGCATGCCGGGAATTGCAGGTTGTGGCTGTCAGAAGTGGTGTAGATGGGCATGGTTGTGCTAAGTGTGTCTGCCACAAGAACCAGTCCTGTAGGGTTGTTAGAGGATCCAGAAAGATCGTCCATGTAAAATGCCCGCAAGCTTGCAAGTTCCCAATAAGTAGTGCTGGCCTAGCGTGGCAGGCTGAATAATGGTCCCCAAAGATGGGCACTTTCTAATCCCCATAACCTGCGAATATGTCCCCTAATGTGGCAAAGGTCTTTGCAGATGGATTAAGTTAAGGATCTGGAGATGGGGGATTGTCCTGGGTTATCCAGGTGGCCCAGTGCCATCACAAGGGTCCTTATAAGAGGGAGGCAGGAGGGTCAGAGTCAGAGAATGAAATGTGATGACAGAAGCAGAGGTCAGAGTGATGTGGGGCCACAAGACAAGGAATGTGGGCGGCCTCTAAAAGCTGGAAAAGGCAAGGAATGGGTTCTCCCCTGGAGGCTCCCAGGGGAATGCTGCCCTGCCGACCCGTTTCAGACTTCAGACCTTCGGCACTGTAAGAGAATAAACGTGTTGCTTTAAGTCACTACGTTTGTGGTCATTTATTACAGCAGCAACCGGAAACTCACATACTTCAGCCAAGCAGGTTGAGGCGGGCACCTCAAGCATATCCCTGAAGTGCCAGAGCCATAAAACTTTATTTTCATTCTTCTTTTTACTGATAAGATACAGGAAAGGACTGGTGAAAATATCCTGCTAACCACAGTGGGCTCCTGGGCCTGTCTCCTGCTTGGAGGTGAGGTCAGAAGTCAGCGTGTATGTGCCCTGCACTGGGGGGGGCCATCCCCTCCCCCCCTGTGTCCTGGTCAGGTCATGTGGGCCTCTGATTTCCTCGGAGTCGGGCATCTGAGACTCAGTGCTCGGACTCTGGACACTGTGGGGCTTCCAGATTATGATGGGGAACACAGAAAGCTTGTTCAGAGGTGCGGCCTGGCGGAAGGTGCTGGTACTCTCCCCATTTACAGACAGGGACCCGACAGCCCTGGAGAATCGCTAACTCGTCCGTGCTCTCCGAGCCGGGATTGGAACTCAGGCCCTGTGTTTGCAGGTCTGTTCCTCCTCCTCCCGAGACTGCCTCTGCGGGCGATGGTTCAGTGGGACTCGGGGCTGAGAGTCCATCATCTGTGACCGCACAGCTTAAAAGACGCTTCCCACCCTCTTCTGTTATTGTTGAAGTTGCATCCTCCAGTTTCCCTCTCAGGGCCGTTAGAGCTGAGGAGGAGGAGGATCTCCCAGTTCAGGGATGGAAATGGCGCAGATGGGGCGTGTTCTCCCTGCCCTGAGCAGATGGGCAGCACCCCGTGCAGTCATTTCTGTTCCCCTGCTGGATGCATCTGTCTGACACTGGGAGGTGCAGAGGCGCTTGCCATTGGGGTTGAAGACAGCCTTTGTCGAGGTCTCGTCAGTCAGAGAGAGTCAGCGGCCAGGGAGCCCTCTGGCTGTCTGTTGCAGGCTCTTCCCCAGGATCCTTCACCCAGGAATGCTCATGTAGGGGGTCAGCCTTCCCATCTTACAGACAGCAGAGCTGAGGCCAGGCAGGTCTCTGACAAGGTCACACACAGCGTGTCCACTGGCTCTCCACTCTGACCAGGGCACAACACAGCTCCAGCTGCCCGGTTCTGCCCACCTTGAAGGCCTGCTCTGCCCAGCTCCAGGCTGTGGTCCCTGTAGAGGAGGCTGGGAGTTCTTGAGTTCGTCTTACAGACAATTCAGGCTGTCTGAAGAATTTCTTTGTATGTGCAACAAGGTTTACAGATGGTTTAAGGGGGCAGAGGGAATTTACATCTTGACACCACAGACAGTTTAAAATAGAATATTAGGTTCCCTGCGTAAAGTCGTTCTGTCACCATGCCACCAGAAATGTCACATCAGACAGTAAGAATTTAGGAGGGAGAGAGGCTGTCGTGGATCATGGGCTGAGTGATCCGGGAAGGAGAGGAATCCTCAGCTAGAGCCTTTAGGGCAGGGAGAATTCCTGTAGAAAGGTGAGGAGGGGACAGGCACTCTGGGTGGAGGCGAGGCTCTGTCTGCCTTCCTGGGGGTCATGGGGGTTTCCGGAGGCACGCTGCAGTGGGCAGCCCGTGCACGTCCTGGTTTGCTGTTCTGTTGCCGTGCGGGTGGGTCAGCCGTCCCTGGTTCTCATCCGTGCTCCCCTCCTTGGGGCTGTTTCTCCTCGCCAGGGTGACAGATGAAGTCTTTAACTTTCTGCTGGTGTGGTATTACTGCACCCTGACCATTCGGGAGAGTATTCTCATCAGCAACGGCTCCAGGTAATTGGGGGCCTGGCTTAGTGGAGGGTGTAGGGGGAGCCAAAGGGAAAGCCGTCATGGATTCTCAGCCTGCATTCGCTTCCTCCTCGGGGGAGTCTGTGACCACTCAGACCCAGGGAGGGGGAAAACTGTGTCTGCTGCTGCTGCAGTGTCACTTGCTATGGTCAGTCTCTTGCTTACAAGGAACCCTAACTCAACTGGACTTAACAGGAAATTTATTTTCTCCCGTCAAGGACCAGCTACATTGGGCTGACTTCAGGTGAGGCTTAAGCCAGGTGCTCAGACATTGTCATCAGGACCCAGTTTCTCTCCATCTCTCACCTCTGCCTTCTCCTGTGTTGTCTTTATTCTCAGGCTCCATGTAGGCGCACCCAGCAGCTCCAGGTTCACGTCTTTATTTCTAGCATTCCCAGCAAAATAGAGCACAGTCCTTTCTTCCAAGAGTGTCACTGGGTTTCCCTGGCACTCACTGGATCATGTGCCCATCTATGAACCAATCACTGTGGCCAGAGAATGCGTGGCTGTGATTGGTCAGGCCTGAGCCCTGTGCCCACCCTTACACTGTTAGAAGTCTAGAGGCTGAGTCTCAGGAGGGGAGTGCTTCCCCAGAGGAAAACTGGGGTACTATCACTGGAAAGAGGAGTGGATGCTGGTGACAAGAGTGGATGGTCCCGCACTGGGAGATGGGGAGGAGGGTAGACAGATGCTGTGGGTCTTGGGGCAAACTTGCCTTGTCACAGAGCTGGTGCTTGGGAGAAGGAGGCCAGGCTGGGAGTGGAGATTCCTGAGTTCTAGTACCAGTGCTGTCACTCAGCAGCTTTGTGACCCCGGACAAGTCATGTCCCCTTTTTGGGCTGTTTAAGAGTCCCATGGGGGAGTGATTGTGCCCCAGTGTTGCTGAGTGAATCTGGGCACGATTAGGGCACCTCTTATTCCCCAATCTCTGAAGGCCTCCAAGTGCAAGGAGCCCCACTATTTTCTCTCAGTTTCCTTTCTGCCCCGCCTGTCTCTGAGCTGAGACTCTCAGGACCCTGTTAAGATCCACGACTTGCCACCTGGAGGACCCATTTTCTGAAGGTCTGATTCCTTTCTGGTGTGTCCGTTTTAATCTCTATGTGCCATTCCTGTCCCTGTTCTTTCCTGGAACAACAGTAACAACCTCCCAACTCCTCCCCACTTCCTCCCTCCTGGGGTTTGCTAAGGAGTGGCTAGGAACTGTATTTAAGATTGGGGGCATCTGCCAAAGCCCCAAGTAATTTGCCACCTTCTCACTTTTCTGCCCAGTGGTCTCTTATGGCAGATCCTTGCCCTGCCGGGCCTTACCCTGAACATAGAGCCGAGAGGTAAGGACCGGGGAGCAGCGGTTTGTAGGTACGCAGCCCTGTAGCATGTAGCTCTTTAGAAAAGATCAGTGTTTCTCAAACTGCACTTGCTTTTGTCCTATCCATGCCTTTTGGGCCATATCCATGTATCACCTAGATGATAATTTTCTCACATTTTAAATCAACCCTCTCTTTTTTTTCACTTAAATATTAATTTATTTTAAATGGAAACTTTATTTCACTATCATACATGGAAACCAGCATCAATTGCAGGAAAGAGGAAGTCGTGTAAAAATATCTTTTTGTTTTCATTGTCTAAATTATTGAAGTCAGTCATTCTTGCTTCCTGTAGGCTCTGTGCCCGAGGCCTGCTCTCTCTCTTGTGTGTGTGTACATGTGTGTAAAAAGGGAGTTTAGCAGATCTTGAGAGGCGTTAAAGATGTACTAGCATCTCGCCAAGACGCTTTCCCTGACTTAATCAGGAGATGGAAAGAGAACTGAAAAGATGGCTTCTCGCCATGATTCAGTGTCATCTATAGACTGTTATGCTCGAAGATCATCTAAAACCTTGTGATACGCGCCCCATGCTTTGGGAAACACTGAGGTAGAGGATCTTACCAAGTAAATAACATCCATAGCTTTCCTTAATTTTAGTGAATAGTATCTTTCTGCTTTTGGGTATGGCCGGAGGGAGCCAGTGGAGTATATAGTGGGGAAATGGGGCCAGAGTGATTGGCAAGGCTTCCTTGTCACTAATTTTCTTCCCATACCCATGGGCTGTCAGTCTTGCAGTTTCACCCTTCTGATGGGCTCATATCAAGAGTGTTCAGGGGCATGCTACGTCTCTAACAGTCACTAACACTTGAGTACGAGTTAGTCTTGTCAGCTCTTTTTCTAGTATGACAAGCTGTGGATGGAGGGGTTACCAGAGAGAAGGGAGCAGGACTGAGTGGAGGTCCCTGCGAGTGCGGCATACCAGGAAAATGGGAAGGGGCACAAAGGAGGAAGAAATGGCATTCCATGCCGTGCCTCGTTTGCCTAACCCTTTAGCAGGGGCTGTTCTGGGGCCTCCTTTAAGCTCATGCTCTGATGGCACAGCAGGAAGGGTTGTCTCTGAGCTTGTAATGCAGAGCTTTGCGTGTGGGTCTGCTCTATCCACCCCTCTCCCTGGCATTCATCACACATTTATTTTGAGCATCTCCTAGGTGCCAGACACTGAGCTGGAGACTCCAAGATAACCCATACTCTGTGCCTTTTGGGAGCACTCAGAGTTTTTTTTAAAAGACCCATTCATGGTCAATATGGTTCAGGAATCTCGAGTTGTAATGGCACTGTTCCCCCAAGCCTGCCTCTCCACTCTGGCCTGGGGCGGGGGTTCGGATGTGCTGGTGGTGCGGAGGCTGGAATGGATGAGGTGGGCTCGTACAGGTGCCTCATCTTCTGGAATGACTACAGGAGTTGTGGCCAATTTGTGGGAGAGGGGGCACAGCAGGTGGGCCCAATCTGAGTAACTAAAACTTGTGACTCATCCTCGAAATCTGTTGGATATCTAGCCTCCATCCTCCCCCAGCTCCTTCTCGGAGCTGCTTTCTCCTGGGGGCGGGCAGGGGAGGTGCCTTTGAGGTTTTCCCTCACACTTGGCCCTTACCAGGAGTAGCTGAGAAACCATTCCAAGAGAGCACATGAGGAGGAGGGAGGGGTCTGGATTGGGGTGAAATCCACCCTTCTCTTCTCTGAAGCATCCCAGGGCCAGCTCAGGGTTGGCATCCAGTAAACACTCCATGGTCTTTGTAGAAACAAATGGCACCCAGGCTCGGCACTGAGGGAAGGTCCCTGGGGCTGTACCAGCGGTCTAAAGACAGCTGGTGCTGAGCTCTAGGGGCTTCCTGGAGCCTTGCTGCCCGGTTGTGGTCTGGCTGAGCCCCCTTCCTCCTGTTCCCCATTACCTGAGGCCTGAATTAGGGGTGTGGTCAGGGAAGCAGGCCTAGAGAGGTGGGGTATGGAGGAACTCCCCGCTTTGGTTTGTGTCTGACACCTCCCATGTGAGATGTAGCTCATTAGCTCAGTGCAGTAAGTAAATCGGCTTCCCTTGCAAATTTCGCAAATAAGGGAAAACCGCCCAAGAGGAGTGAACGTGAAGGGGGAGAGCCGCCCTGATGGCCTAGTGGTTAAAGTTCCATGCACTCCCTGCTTTGGCAGCCGGGGTTCGTTTCCTGGCTGTGGAACCACACCGCCCGTCTGTTAGGCCATGCCGTGGCGGTGGGTCACAAAGAACTAGAAGGACTTACAGCTAGGATATACAACCCTGTACTGGGACTTTGGGGGAAAAAAACACCCCAAAAACGTGAAGGGGGAGCATATAAATAGTTCAAGGAGGTGAAAAGGGCTCAAACAATGTTAACAACCCTGCTTCCTTTCCCTAGTCTATTGTCCCTTGTGCTGGCTCCCAGCCCTCCGTCCAGCATCCTACCTAATCAGCACTCCCAGAGGAGCAAGCTCCTTTCCTCCACTGAGCCAGCTGCAATCTTGAGAGGGACTTCTCATTGGCTAGGCTCAGGTCACATGCTCATCCCTGAGACAATCACTGACTGGAGGGATGCAGAGCCGTGATTGGCTGAGTCTGAGTCATGTGCCCAGTTAAATTCCTCAGCTCCACCCCAACTACCTAGACTGAGTGTGGGGGTGAGGTGGTTCCCCCAAAGAAAGCTGAGGCCCAGACCAGAATGGGAGTGATTGACAGACAAGCAAAACAGCAGATGTCTCCCACAGTTAGTTCTGGGCCAGAATGAATAATGAATCAGAGATCATGTTGGCATTCTTGGCGAGCCGGCCCACAGGTTCCTGGCTCTAACCAGACTTTATAGGGGCCTTCCCTGGGATACACAGGTGTAGGGGTGACAAGCAAGGGAGGGAGCCTCAGTGTGGAGGCCGTTCCCCCAACTGCCCAGAGGGACCCGGAGCTCAAAGCCAGAAGCAGCCTGGGGTTGAACAATGGCTGGTACACATATCTGTGGACACACTGCAAACGTGACTAAGGTGTCCTGAAGGGAGGGCCCTCGTCTCCCTGGGCACAATCCCCAGATACCAGGACATGCTGTCCCTACGTTCTGGCCACATGTGCACCACTCTTCCTGCAGCCTCCACTGTCTGCTCATTTAGAAAGCCCACAAGTCCTTGCAAGCTTCATCTCTGTAGCAAAATGGGCCCAGAGAATGACCACTAATTGGTGCAGTTTTCTTTTTGGGGTGATAAAAATGTCCTAAAACTGATTGTGGTCATGGTTCCAAAAACTGTGAATGTAGTAAAAACCACTGACTCGTATACTTTATTTTTTTATTTTATTTTATTTTTCTTTTCTGCTTTATCTCCCCAAACCGCCGCTGCTCCCCCCCTCCCCCCGCCCGGTACATAGTTGTATATCTTAGTTGCAGGTCCTTCTAGTTGTGGGAAGACTCGTATACTTTAAATGGGTGAATGGTATGGTATCTGAATTATATCACAATAAAACTGTTATATAAATACACACACATGCACAAAACCAGTCCAGAGCCCTGGGGTGTGCAGATGGATGATGGATGCTGTGCTGGGGAAGAAGCAATTTCTAGCTCTCCTGGTGCTGCTGAGCTGTTTATTGGCGGCATCTGTTAGAGATGGGCTCTGGGCATGGTGAGCAGAGAAATTCAAAGCTGCTGCTCGGCCACGCTTCTTGCCCAGACCCTGTGTCTGGCTCTGCCGCCCCCACGAAGGGAGAGGGCATTTCTCGGGGGAGCTTTGTGGAGCAGGACGTGGGAGCGTGGGGCTTGCGTGTGGCTTTGCAGAGAACCAGGGGGTTCCAGAGAGGCTTCTTGGGCTCAAGCTGAAAGTCTGAGGATGGGGCCAACTGCCTTTTCTGTCAGAAAATTAGAGCCAGGGGTTTTCGTAGATTCTGATGGACAAGACAGGGACTTGGGGAGGGAGAGACTGGGACAAAGAAGCAGGTGGATATCTTGTCTTGTGAACTTACATGGCACCTGCAACAATCTCCTGTCACCTCTGTGCTGGTGGCAACCAGACCAGCTGCTGCTTGCACCAGCCGCACCTCCTGGATGTCATTCATTTCAACATTGATTGAGTGCCTACTGTTTACCGGCTGCTGTTAGTGCTAGGAATAAAGAGCCACCTACAGCCTTGTCTCTCACCATGACCCTTGAAGTGCCCCCAGGCCATTGCGTGCACAGCTAAGTTATGCCCAGAACTATTGTAGGGCTTCAAAGAGAAGAAGAGAGGAGTAAGATCCAGTCTCTGCTCTTATGATGTCTATATTCTGGTTGGGAGGTTTTAAGACTGCTCAAAATTGCTTATTAGGACAATGCAAATTAAAACCTCCATGACACACCAATTTTCACCTAATAAGATGGGAAGAAATTTGAAAATCTTGTCAGGCGTTTGTGCAGGTTTGAGGAACCAGATATTCTCCGCTACTGCTGCTAGAAGTTTAAGTTGGATAGCAGTCTTGGAGGGCGATTTGACAAGTAGCCATGCATACATCCTCTGACCTGGCCAGCCTACTTCTCGGTAGGCACCACAGAGAAACAGTGTCATTGCCCTTAGGGACATCCACAAGGATGTCATGGCAGCATTAGAGGATGATAGTGACAGTTGAGGGACAGCCAAGTAGACTGTGGCGGAGCTGCATCCTGAGATGTCATGTGGCATTTAAGAAGCCAGTGACAGGTCTGCAGGTACTGGCCTGGGAGTCAAGACATGAAAGCAAGTTGCAGGACGATTTTAGTTAAAAAGTCTAACCCAGCGCTCATCCCCCGAGCCAGCAGATCCTCGGGCTCCTCCTTTTGTGAGCGGCAGCACCTTGGACCGCATCTCCCCACTTGGCTGCCGCCCCAGTCCTTTCTCGAGAGAGTTCTGGAGGGCGAGGGTTTCCTACTACTCCCACGTGGAAACTGCAGGCGTCCCAGTCTTTGAGAAGAAGCTCGCTGCTCCCGGGCTGCATTTGGCAAAGCAGATCATTGCCAGATAGACTCAGTTGTATTGAGGTAACTGAGCTCCAGAGAGGGGCCAGGGAAGGGCAGCAGAGGCCAGAGGCAGACCCGGGGACTTTGACGGGAAAAGGTTTGAGGGGCCAGCTTCATCCTAGGCTGCCGCTGACACAGAGGAGGAGGTGACAGCCAGGCTCCTTCCCCCACTGTGGAGAGCTGGGAGCTGAGGGAGCTCTGGGTTCTGACAGCAGAGTCCCCACAGCTTCTGGACTGGACGGATGAAGTCGAGGGCTGGGCAAGGACCTGCTGTAGACAGCAGGTGTAGGTGCGCCTAGGGCATCGGGCTCCCGGGAGAAGCTGTGTCTGGGATGGTGTGAGCGCCTGCCGTTGCAGCCTGTCGTTTCTCTGTATCTGTGTGGGGTAACGTAGGTAGCTACAGCTGTGTGGAAATGTGTGCGTGTGTTCTGTGTTTATTCAACACACTTACTGAGCGCCTGCTCTGAGCCAGGTGTCACAGATACATGGATGAACAACACAGACAAGATCCTTGCTCTTCTGGAGTTTACATTTGAGTGGGGAAGGGGGTTTAGAAAACAAACAAGAAAAACAGGAATTTCAGATAGTTGTAAGCACCATGATGAAAATGAAACAGGGTAATTGTGATCCAAAGTGGGGCTGGCTGTTTTAGTTAAGGTGGTCAGGGAAGGCATCTTGGAGGAGGTGACAGTTGGTCCGAAGCTTGAATTCGGACCAGGAGCCAGGCAGCCAAGTGTTGGAGCAGAGAGAATGGCAAGTAGGGGAGCCCTGCTGGTCTGCCCTGGCTGTCATGAGAAAATACCAGACTCGGGGCTTAAACAACAGAAATTCATTCTCACAGTTCTGGAGACTAGAAGTCCAAGATCAAGGTGCCTGCAGCGTTGGTTTCTCCTGAGGCCTCTCCTTGGCTTGCAGATGGCCACACTGTCTTCACACGGCCTTTTCTCTGAGCATGCGCACCCCCTGTGTCTCTTCCTCTAGTAAATCCTCTTGGATTAGAGCCCATCCTTATGACCTCATTTAACCTTAATCACCTCTTTGAAGGCCCCGTCTCCAAATACAGTCACATTCTAGGGTACTGGGGGTTAGGGTTTCAACATAGGAGTTTGAGGGGCACACAGTTCAGCCCATAACAGGCCCTGAGGTACAGTGTGCTTGAGGGGTTCAAGGAGAAGAGGACAGGGAGGCGGGGCCTGGACTTGTGGAGAGCTTAGGGATGTGTTCTGAGGGTTGTGGGAAGCCACTGGAGGCCCAATTGCTTCTGTGGGTCTCGTGGTTCCTGTGTGATTCTGCATCTCTGTGGGGCAGAGAGAAGGCAGTCATGGCTTGTATCTATTTCGTGGCTGTTTCTGGGCCCCAGAGCAGCCCCCTCCCACGTAGGCTAGGGAGCCAGCAGGCGCCTGCGTTTCTCTCTCCGCCTGAGCTCCTTTTCCTTTTGTTCTCTCTGAGAATTAAAGGCTGGTGGGTGTCTCACCACTACGTGTCCACGTTCCTGTCTGGAGTGATGTTGACCTGGTGAGTGTCTCCTACCATGCCCTGAGGGCCTCCGCTCGCCCTCCTCAGGAAGGGAGCTGGTAAATGGGGGCTGGTGGTGGGTGAGGGGGCCCAGGTTGGAGGGGGGCAAGGGGCTTTCAGGTCAAGAAGGAAAATGTGAGCTTACAACCGGGCTGTGGGGACCACCCCCAAACCAGCTGGCTGGTTTTCTGGGGAATGTCCCATCCACCTGCTGGCTGGAGCAGAGGTGAGAGGGAGCAGGGCTGGACGGATGAGGCTCCAGCACCAAAGGGGACTAAGATGGAGGGAGGGGCACTGGGCGGGAACTTGGGCTTCAGGCTGACTGTATGGGCTCCCCTGGTTCTGAGACGGACTTAAAGCAGTGATGGAAATGACCTGGTCCAGCCCAGGGACACTGGTGATAAAGAAGGGCAGAAATCAGGGACCTCGGTTTAATTTTAAAACCTTTTCCTCTCGGATGGAACAGAGACGGGTGGGGATGAGTGTCTGATTTCAAGCTGTCTCACCTTTGCCTCTCCCCACTTCTCTGCAGGCCTAACGGACTAATTTATCAGAAGTTTCGCAATCAGTTTTTAGCATTTTCCATTTTTCAGAGTGAGTGTCTCTTGCCCAGATTCCGGGGAGGGGGCACGGTTTCCTGTGGCTTTCACTGAGGGAGGACCCTGTAGCCCTGTGTGAGGGGCGTGTCTTGCGTGGAAGGGAAACAAGACTGGGGGAGGTCCCTGGGCAGCCTGGGGCAGGGGAGTGTCCCAGAAATCCAGAAGAGAGCTCTCCCCGCCAGATCATCTCCATCCTACCCTGCAGCCTGGGAGAGGGAGGCCTGACCCACCCCCACCCCCTGTAGCTCCTGTCGCCTCCTTTCCCCTCCCTGAAACTTATCCAATTGCAGCCTTCTAGAACTGAGTGGTGGTGGGGGCACTAACTTTGTTTTCCTCAAAATGGAAATATACATTCTTTTTCTCACTTAAGAATAGCCCTGGATTTATATTATATCCAATGAACTGGGCGCAGGGGTCACCTCTGGGAAGGGGAGCCTGGATGGTTGGGGACGGGGACGGAGGGAGTTTTACTTTTTACTGAGTACCTGTTTGTTCCCTTTGAATTTTATGCGACGTGTATGTTACCTGTTCAAAAAGTATGATTTAGTTTTTAAATAAAACTCTGCTTCCAAATGCAAATATATAAAGCTGAGAATGAAAACTGTGTATAATCCCACCCTTAGGGATGATCACTGTTAATAGATCTGTGTCCTTTCAGATGTTTTTATTCATAAATGCGTATCTCTGTATGTACTGCATTATGTATAGTCCACAAATGTGGGATCCCTCTGCACATATAGCTTTGCTTATAACCTAGTTTTTTTTTTTTTTTTAACAATTTCTCATGGGTATTTTTCCATGTCAATACACAGAATTCTACTTCCTCATTTTTAATGACTACAAAGTACCCCATTGTATGAAACTATCTTTTGCGTGTCTTGGCATTGCACGCAGCTCCCAGCATGGCGCTGCCATTCCAGCAAGCATCTATTGAGTGTCTACTGCATGCCTAGGAAAGCTGCAGAAGTTTCTAGTCTAGTTGGGTCCTCAGATAACCTGAGCTCTCTTTGTATTCTGGTTAAGGGATAAAGTGGGTTCAGTCTGAAGTATGTGCACGGTGCGCATGTGATCATGTGTGTAGTTGCTAGGGGTGGGGGTGGAGTTGCACCCAGGGTGCCCCCTGCCCCTGCAGGCAGTGAAGACCCGGGGCTTGCTGTGGAGGTGTCGCCCAGTCCTCCAGGTCCTGAGCTGGGCGCTGTGCTCCCCCTGCAGGCTGTGTCCAGTTCCTGCAATATTATTACCAGAGGGGCTGCCTCTACCGGCTGCGGGCCCTGGGGGAGAGGAATCACCTGGACCTCACGGTGGGTACGTAGCCCTGGCTGGGGTGTAGGGGCAAGCCCCTGACCCCTCCCTGCTCCGCTAGACCTTGCCTTTCACTCCCCACTGGGCGCCCCTGCCAGTAAGAGCATAGAAAGACTGACCACACGCAAAGCCGGGGCTGCTGGCCTCTGCCCAAGTTGCTTTTCCTAATTCATCGCAGATTCTGTTTCAGCTGACGAGCATGAGGCCAGCTGCGTGCCAGGCCCTTGATGCTGATTTCTCTCTTATCTTTTTTGAAAGTCCATTTTCGGTCTGTTTTATAATATATGTAATATTAGCTTAGTGTTGCACATACAAAATTTATGTATGATATGTCTACATGTAAATGTGTATAAACATATACATGTATGTATCTTGGGAGTGTATGCTGAGCTTTTTTAACTCGTAGAGGTGGGTGCTTAAAAAAGCTCGGAGACCCCTCATCTAAACTCTCGGGGGAAACTTTTTAATAGAACTCTGCTATCTTTTAAGGTGGTCATTTCCATTGAATTACTCTGCAAAGTAGGTCCTATCTTGTCAAGGCTCGATTACAATGATTCATGCAAAAGCCTACGTAAATTAAAGAAATTATTAAAAAACAGTGCCTGGACATGAACGTTCTGTAGGTATTGTCGAGCTCACTTAGTTCCTGGTGACTTGAGGCGTGAGAGCAGTCAGGCCTGGCCACAGCTGTTCTTCCCGCTCTCTGGGTTATTTTCACAGCGAGTGCTCACCCACCTATAAGAGGGGAGGGCTGTCCCCCCCACCTCCGGTGTGTTTGTGCCTGACTAATCTCAGGGTGACTGGCATGGCTGGGCAGGGGGCACTTGGTGTGGCCGTGGGGGCAGCCGAACCCCCTCACCTGGCCCCTCCCTCCCTCCCTCCTCTCCACAGAAGGATTCCAGTCCTGGATGTGGCGGGGCCTCACCTTCCTTCTGCCTTTCCTGTTCTGTGGCCACGTGAGTCCCCCTAGAGTTTGTGGGTATCCCCTGCTCTGGGCTGACCCCCGGGGACAGAGGTCTTCAGGCCTCTCCCTCATTCACCAGCCATCCCCCAGTTGGGCCCCACGGGGTCCTAGGGCTAGGACGGCCCCTGGTTCCAGGGGTGCCAAAGGCAGAAGCCAGAACTGGCCCTCAGCACCAGCATGCCCAACCCCAGGCCCTCAGACCTGCTCTGGCCTAGGGTGCCCCTGTTTCATTTGGGAGGTTTGTCAGTGTGTCAGGGAAGTTGATACCAGAAGCTCCAGGGCCTGGTCCATCTCCCGAGCTTTCCCTCGGGGGTCTCCAGGGGAACTGGGTCAGTGAGCAGCGCCTGCCTCCCCTCTCGCAGTTCTGGCAGCTCTACAATGCCGTCACGTTGTTTGAGCTCTCCAGCCACGAGGAATGCAAAGAATGGCAGGTATGGGGTGTGCGTGCGCGTGTGCCTGTGCATATGTGTGTGTAGTCGGGGTCCTGGGGAAGGCTGGGCCAGCTTGGGGAGAATTCTTTCCTCCACCGCTCCCCTCAACTCCCTCCGTGGGGCCTTGCTACCCAGAGCTCCCTGCTACTGGGGCCGGGGAGCCTCTCACTGGTCTGAGAATCCCAAGGAGGTTCACCCCATCGAATGCTACTGGGAGCTGCAGAAGGAGCCCCCCAGGACCCTTCCTGACCCTGAGGACTCTCCCCCTTCACCCAGTTGGCCCAGAGCTCTGCCATCTGCGGGCAAACCCTGCAGTTTTTGGGTAGCTGGCGCTAAGGGGGTTGTGAGTCCGGGGGCAGGGTGGGCACTCAGCGAGGGGGCCGATGGGAGCCCGCACAGCCTCTTCCGTCTTTGCCCTCTTCTCTCTGCCCTGCCTTCCTGGCCCCTGGCACTGCCCTTCTCTGCACGCCCCCCGCCCCAGGTGTTCGTGTTGGCACTCACATTCCTCGTCCTCTTCCTTGGCAATTTCCTGACCACACTCAAAGTCGTGCACACCAAACTCCAGAAGAACAGAAGCAAGGCAAAGAAGCCGTGAGCCCCCGGACTGTGAGGCTGCAGGGGGATCCCAGTCGGCACCCTCGCTGCCGATTTCCTCCCCTACAGTGTCAGTGGCCACTGACAGCAGTGACCTCAGGGGCCAGTGGCATCGCTGGGAGCAGGACTGAGGCCCTGGACCGCGGCCGGACAAGAAGAATGTGACCCGAGCCTGTCTGCACAGTATTAGCCCCACAGCCTCCCTATTTATGACATATTTAATCCCAGACCTCCCCACCTCCCTAGACTGGGTCAGTCTTCCTGGGGTGGGGGGCCTAACCTCAGGGAGCCCCTCTGTCCCCACTCCCATCGTTTGAGCCCCTCAGTTGGGGTTTGGATGTGCCTCGCTGGGGTCGGTTGATGCTGACCTGCTGCTGACTGAGTCCCAGACGGGGGTGGAAGGACACCCCTCAGCATCCTGTGGAGCCTCCCTTCTCCAGGCACACCCCTTCCGCTGTAAGCTCCCCCCTCCTCCTGGCCCCTCCTCCTCCCAGGTGGGGGTATTTAAGTTCTCAGAGAACCACTGTCTGTGCCTCGTGCTCTTTGTGCTTCTCGAGTCTCCTGCCTGCTGACCACCACGGGAAGGCAGGTCTGCCGCCCTGATGCCTGGGGCTTGGTCCCTGGAGCAGCCAGGGTTCGGAAGGTCACCACCAGAGGGCACTGCAGCCTCTGCATCTTTCCCGTAGTTCGAAAGCCTTTTTGACACTGGAAGTTTGGGTGCACTCCTGGGGGTGTCCTGACCCCCACCCCTCAGCCTACCGTCCTGAATTCTTGCAGTGAGTGCTTAGGGAGGGGGACCAAGACCCTCAGCGCCGGCTGGGACCTACGCCATCCTGGAGGTCACCCGCCCTCCACCTCCCTCCCTTTGCCTCAGAGGCTGTGGAATGTGGGGGCGGTCTGCGCAGGTTTACTTCCAGGAGGCCACACTCAGGCCCCCGGGCAGGTCTGCTGGTCACCTTGTCTTAGCTTCTGGATTCTTGGGGAGGGTGAAGAAGCCAATAGGTTTGGTTGAATTTTCTCCCCACATATGGGCCTCAGCTACTTCCCTACAAATCCCCTTTGGCCAGAGTTCACAGCTGGTGTCCGTGGCCATGCTTTGGCTCTCAAAGGGGCCTAAACTTTTAAAATTAGTTATATTTTTAAACTATGAAATTTCCCCTTCCTCTGAGTAAGATTACACATAAAAATCTAGATTTCTGGGGGCCAGTCTGGTGGTGTAGTAGTTAGGTTGGCACTCTCTGCTTTGATGGCCCAGGGTTCAAGGGTTTGGATCCTGGGCGCGGACCTACACACTGCTCATCCAAGCCATGCTGTGGTGGCTTCCCACATACAAAATAGAGGAAGACTGGCACAGATGTTAGCTCAGGGCCAATCTTCCTCCCCCCCCCCAAAAAAATAAATAAAAATCTGGACTTACGGTTTGCCTAGAAAAATGAAAAGATCTGGTAATATTTCCACAGGACAGCAACTGGCTGGGCTGAGCTGCCTGCCTAGGGTGGTGTGCTTGTTTTCTAGTTTGCCACAGGCCCCACCACTCCTTTTTATCCCTGTCCTACTTCACTCTTTGGGTCTTCCATCAGGCCCTTAGGCACTGGGGTTTGCCCTACACTAGGAGTTGGCAGACTTTTCCTGTAAAGGGCCAGATGGTAAATATTTTAGGTTTTGTGGGCTAGATGGTTTCTGTCACAACCGCTCTAGTCTGCAGTTGTAGGGCAAAGCAGCCAATGCATAAATGAATGGGCGTGGCTGTGTTCCAATAAAAATTTATTTGCAAAAACAGGCAGCGGCCAGATTTGGCCCACAGACTGTGGTTTGCTGACCTCTGTCCTAGACTATCATTTGTCCACTAGGCCTTCGATTCTGCTAGAACAAGAGGTCCTTGGTCTGAACACTCTGTTGACTCCCCAGGGTATGGCAGGGCCTTGGGGAACCAGGGTGGGGTGGGGTGGGGTGGACTTCAGAATTCCCTTTTCCTACCACTTGACTTCAGAGAGCCTCAGGCTTAGTGGGGGCTGCAGCACTGCAAGGGGGGCTGAGGCAGGAGCCCCCTGAAGCCATTATCCCTTCTTAGGCAATGCTGACTCCCAGGCTCACTCAGGAACCAAGCAGCTGTCATCTCTGGGGCAGCAGAATCACCTTGTTTAACTGCTCCTGGAGCCCCGACCCCAGACCTTCCAGGAGGTTCAGGGAACCCACGGCTGGGGGTTGATCAGGTCCCTTCTCGCAGGTGGCCAGGATGGTCTCAGCTCCAGAGCTCCACATCTTGGCAGAAGTGGAGGCTGTGAGGGACAGAGGGGAGCTTGATGACTTTAAATGACCCAGCGCTGTCCTTTTGCAGATAAGGAAACAGTCTTTAGAGAACTGACTCGCCCAAGATCACTCAGAGCTGTTGTCACTTTTCATCTCGAGTTTCTGGCAGTGGGGGGTTGCAGGTGAGAGGAGTTCAGATGGGTGGTCGAGTCTACTCTTTGCTTTTTAAAGTGAGTTTCTTCTTGGGCGTATGTGACCTGCTCTGGAAAGATGGCAGCCAAGCCGAAGGCTGAGACTCAAGTCCTGTGTGGGGCAGAGGAGGGAGGGAGGTTGGGTAGGCGCTGGTGCCTGTACTCTCCTGATAGGCTCTGGTCCCTTCGTGGCCCCCAGGTTCCTGGGGAAAGGAAGCAAGAAGCTGGAGGATGCAGCCAGGCCTATCTGAGGAGCCCAGGGAGGCGGGTAACATGGGAGCTGCAGGCTTGGGGGGCGCTATGTGGAGTGGTGCCAAATCCACATTTACCCACGTACCAGATGTTTTACATTTCAAGCACAGGATTTGAGGACCTATTGGCTGTGCAAAGAGGGGACACATATGGCTGGGGGGAGGTTGTGAAGAGGGCACTCCTGGGTCCTAGGGGCAAATGCTACTTCCAGGGTACAGAGGGACTGAGTCCAGCACCCTCACCTACCACCACGCAGGCCACAGCTCCAGTGAGCCCAGAGGTGAGCTCATGATCAGAGCTCCAGCTGAGAGAGTTCCAGAATGTTCTAATAGTGTGGCCCCAGGCACTGGAGATGCCCAACTCCAAGTGTGCTTCGAGAATTGGGTCTGGGACCGGATCCTGGGGAGCAGTCTGGGCCTAGGGAGCCAGGCCCTGTCAGTCCTGTTGTGAGGGCCGTGTGCCCCCGAAGGGTCAGAGCAGCAGGCACACACGGTTTTTTTTCTGCCTCTGTGCTTTCTTCAGAGCACTGAGGGCAACCTTGGCGGCCTCTCGGAAGACATCCTCCACATTCTCCCGAAACTTGGCGGAACATTCCAGGTAGAGGGCAGCTCGGATCTGTTCGCAGGCGCTCTGGCCCTGGTGGGGGAGGGGCCGGCATTAGATGAGGGGCCTGGAGCATGGGGTGCCTCCTGACACCCCCTTGAGGGTTTGGGGCTGGCATTGGGGACTCTCCAGGGGCGGAGGCCTTGGTGTGGGGCCCCTCTCTCCACCCCAGGGCCAGCCCCACCAGTGAGTGTAGATGAACACGGCCTGTTCGCTGTGGCCCACGGGCTGCAGCTGCTGGGAGAGGCCGCTCCTGGCCTACCCCCACCCGCCCTCCAGCCTCGGCAGAGAATGGCAGCACGGGCGGGCGTGGTCAGTCTCTGCCAGGCCTGAGAGAAGACCTGAAGGCCCCAGGACAAGAAGGGCTTCCTGCAGGCCTCTCCCCGTCTCTTCTCCAGAGCACAATTTAGGCAACTGAGCTTGCCATTAGAGGAAAAGATATCTTTATTTCTAAAACAAATTTACTTTTATTAGTGCTTGCTTCTTTTTATTAAACTTTATTAGTTTTCCTTTGTGTTCCTTTTATTCTCCCAAGCCTCACCCAGAAGGCCGTGCAGTTTTGCTTTGCCCACGAGACTCTCCTAGGTAGGGGAAGCCTGCTTTTGAATGAGGGCCTGCCCCTCCGGTCCCCTGGGGAGACGGGGTGGGGGGGGGGTGTGTGGCTAAGAGCCCAGACTCGAGCCAGAGTGACTAGGACAGGATCCCTGACTCCACTTCAGGTTAGCTGTGTGACCCTGGGCAAGCTACTTAACCTCTCTGGGTCTCAGTTTCTCCCCTGTAAACTTGGGGATGCTAACAGTCCCTGCCTTAGGGTCATAAGGGTTAAATGAGGTAAGTAAAGTGTTCACATAAGTAGGCTCTCAATATTAATATCTTCAAATTAGCATTCTTAGAATCCTGCGTGCTTCAGCTCCCCAAAAGGCCACTAAGGCACCCCAGTTGCAGAGGCCAAAGGCCTGAGAGGCTTTTCACCTATGGTTGTGCCCAGGGACCTGGGCCCCTGGTGGGAAGGGAAGGGGGCCCCTGGCCGACCTGCATGTAGGTGATGGGCTCCAGCTGGGCCGCCCGGAGCTTCCGCAGCTGCTCCTTGTCCTTCCTTAGGTCTGTCTTGCAGCCGATGAGCACCATGGGGGTCCCACGGCAGAAATGAGTGACCTCAGGGAACCACTGTCAAGGGAGAGGGCGGGCATCAGGGCTGGGGCCGGATCCGTGGTCCCCAGCCCCAGGTGCAGGCTGGCTGGGAGATGGGCCTCACCTTGATGAGGACGTTGTCATAGCTGGTGGGGTTCATGACGTCATAGCAGATGAGCACGAGGTGGGTGTTCTGGTAGGACAGGGGCCGCAGCCTGTCGTAATCTTCCTGCCCTGAAACCAGAGAGCAGGTGGGGGGTGAGGGAGGCACCACTTCCTTGTCCACCTGAGTCCCCTGTCTGGGCTCAGATGGGTGAGGGGTTGGGGTCTCCTGGGCAAGTGACTCCATGTCTCTAGGCCTCAGTTTCTTCACCTATAAAACAGAGGTAGCAGCCCGCAGTCCTGGACGGTAGCCAAGATTACACAAGATAAAACCCATGCAGTGCTCAGAACTGGGCCCGAGTACCGGGTACGTGCTGGGAGAACAGCTAGCAATTACGCGATGATGATTACATCCCCCCACCTGCCCTGGTGCTCAGGTTGAAAGTGCAGACTCGGAAGCCCCATCCCTCCCCTCCCCGAGTGGGGCAGGGCACTGCAGTTAACCGTGGAGGGTGACCCCAGGCTCAGGGGTGCGTGGCCTCCGGCTGAATTCCTCCTGCCATTCTGGTACACGCCAGTAGGACTGTCAGGGGATGGCTGGAGATGACCAGCACGCTCCCGCCCAGAGCCACCTGCACAGCAGTTGTCAGCCCCGCTGCATATCAGCCTCACCTGGGCAGAACTGAACACTCCAGGGGCTCGCCGCCCCCGCCCCCCCCTTCCCCCAGCACCAACTGAATCAGAACCCAAGGCTTGGCTTCAGCAACAGTGGGTTTGGTTTTTAAAAACTTTTTTAGTAATTTTTTATACTCACCATTTCAAACATACAGAAAAATTGCAAAAAAGCATGCAAAGAACTCCCTACTCAGAGGCACCAAGTGTTTACACTTGGCCCACCCCCCCACCTCCCCCTGTTATCTATATATAAATGCCTTTGAAGCACGTGAGAGGTAATTGCAGGCGCTCGGCTTCTTTGCCCTGGAATCGGTCGTGGATTTCCTAAGAGCAAGGACGTGCTCTCACCTCCCACAGTCCCCGGATCGAACCTGAGGAGCCAGCGCTGACAGTGTTCTCTAATCCAGCCCCCAGGCCGAGTCAGATCTCACCAATAACGGCCTGTGGTCTTTTTGTCCTGGTCCAGAAGCAGGCCCAGGACCGCACTTAGTCATCATGCCCGGCATTTCTGAAAGACTCCCGAGTGAGACCCGCCCTGGGAAGGGTGCGGTGACTTCCCAATGCAGAGGCCCAGGGTCCCCCACCCTCGCTCCTCCCTCTAGCCTGTGGGGGCCTGGGTAGCGCCCGCCTGTCCTCCCCTCCCTCCCTGCCAAAGGCCTCTCGGGACAAGTGGCCTCTCCACTGAGCGAGCCCAGGCCACCTCCTGCTCCTGGCTCCCCTCTGATGACAGGGCACGGCCACCCTCTCCCTTTCCCATTGGCTTTTCCTCAACCCAGGAGCCCTAAGGGGGTGCAGTGAACAAGAGCCACAGTTATGACGACAGCTGGCCCAGGAGGACTGTCCATGCTGTGGTGCAGCCAAAGTCCCCCCAGCACTGGAGGAAAGGTGAGGGGTGGTCGGGGCCCACTGGACTCAGATCCTCCTGCCCTCATTGCCACAAAGCTGGAGAAATCCTTGTAAGACGGTGGGAAACGGGTCCAGCGTGCTATTCCAGTCCATCTCCCCTTTCCACGTACATCCCCAACTGTCCCCTCTCCTAACCTTTGTCCATGTCTTTCTAGACTTGTGCCGTCCGATAGGGCAGCTGCCAGCCCCATGTAGCTACTTAATGAACATTAAAAATTCAGCTTCTCTGTTGCACTAGCTACGTTTCAAGTGATTAACTGCTACATGCAGCTGGTGGCTACCGTAATGGGCAACGCAGGTGCAGAGCGTTTCCATCGTTGCAGAAAGTTCTGTTGGACAGCATGGCACCGTCCTCGTCCAAGTCACCGTTGGTCTCCCATGCCACCTCCTCCCTGGCCTCCTGCTGCTCCTTGATGAATCCATTCTCCGCCAGGCAGCTGGATGGATCTTAAAGCACAAGTAAAATCCTGCCCCTCTCCCTTCAACTGAAACACTCAGTGGCTCTTGATTGTCTTTTGGGTAAATCCAGCATCTCCTGGTGGTCCATCTGACCTGGCACCCACGGACCTCGACCTCATCTCCCTGTCTCGATGCCCCCTCACTCACTGCAGTCCAGCCAAGATGGCCTCCTCACTGTTTCTCACACCCATCAAGCTCTTGTGCCTCAGAGCCCTTGTACTTGCTGTTCCCCACACCTGGAATACTTTCCCTCATTTTTGTTTTCCATTTTCTTCCTAGCATTTTATTTTTAAATATTCAGACTGACCATCTGCATTATTTCCTTTTTCAGGATAATTGCCTTCTCACTATTTCTACTTAATAATAATACCACTTGATACTTCATATGCATTTTACAGTGCTTTTGCCTGTAAGCGATTAAGAAGTCCTTACAACCACCACCTGACGTGCCAGTCGGGGAACTTAGGAATACGCCCATTTCCGTATAAAGAGAGTGAGTTTCAGAGAAGTGAAGCCGCCCACCTGAGGCCACTGAATTAGTGACTGAGCCAGGACCCAACCCCAGTTCATTAAATTCCAAGTCAACACAGCAATGCTCTATTCTGCTTTGCTTTGTGCAAAAATCGGTGCTAGGCCTCTTCGCTGCCATGATGCGGTTCATCATTCTGACAATACAGACATTCTCATTCCCTTCTAGAAATACGGCAGGAGTGGACAAGCAGTTGTTAAGTGCGGCTCTGACGTCTTCCCTCATCTCGCACAGCTGATTCCTGCGAGAGGCCTTCCCTCCTCCCTCGAAGTCCACCCCGTTTGTCCACAATCTTTACTCATCCATGGACCTGCCGTCTCCCCATGGACTGTAAGCACCCAGAGGGCAGGGACCAAGTCTGTCCTTAAAAATACTTCCCGGCCCCCAGGAGGCGTCCACTCAATAATACTGACTGGTTGTTGAGGTGTTCAGCTCTTGTCAGATGAGCAGAGACGACAGCCGAGATGTGCCCCGGGGTTTAGCAATTACGGCCTCTGATGATTTCAGCAGAGGCGATGAGAGCAGAAGTCGGGCTGTGGCGGGTTGAGGGAGGAAGTCAGACCAGCCCTGCTCCCCATCAGGGCCTCTGCCCTTGCTGTTCCCTCTTCTAGAATGCTCTTCCCCAGGTAACAGCACAGCTCGCTCCCTCCTTTCCTTCAGGTCTCTGCAGAAATGTCACCTCCTCCCAGAGAACTTTCCCAAGGACTCTGACACCACAGCCTCCTTCGCAGTCTGTGGGCTTTATTTTCCCATGTAGCGCACACACTTCCTGACCTCGCAATATCCGTCTGCGTTTTTTGTCTCCCCCATGAGCACGTATGCCCCCTGAGGCCAGGGGCTGGCTCTGTCCTCGGGACAGTGACACACCGGGGAGACAGCAAACTCTGCGAGTGTGGTGAACCAACGGATGAGTGGGTGCGTGAAGACAGTGGGAAACTCATCTACTCGTCGGTGTGGCTTTCAGCCTTGGGAGTGCACTTCGCTTCTATCCCGTGTTAATTCAAGCAGCCACCCGGGAGGGGAGCTGGGCCCAGGAAGTTCTTCCTGTTAAGAGCCCACGTGGCCGAGGGGGCCTTTTTCAAGGTCATAGACAGGCTGCCTGTGAGCTGGAGTGCCAACTCAGTCCCCAACTCCAAGGTCAGCTGCCTGCCAGGCCACTCGAAACGCGCCAATTCTCCCAGGAAGCCTTCCCCAGCCTCCCCCAGCCTCCCCCAGCCTTCCCCAGCCTTCCCAATGTGGAATTAACTTCTGGACCTCAGTTTCCTCATCTGCGAAATGGATATGTGAGAAGCAGATGGGGCTTGACGACAATAATAAAAATGGTAAATACGGGCAATATTTATGGAAGAATGCTCACTCATCATACACCAGGCCCCATCTAAAGTCCTTTACCTGCACTCATTCCTTACTACAACCCTACGAGGTAGGAATATTGTTATTCCCATTTTACAGATGCAGAAACTGAAGCACAGAGAGGTTAAGTGACTTGCCCAAGGTCACACAGCTAAGGGGAACTCTCTAAACGACAGAGGACCATAGGTAGGACGGTCGGGATGCCTCTCTCTCAGTCCACCCTAGAGGGTATGGAGCTGTCCTCACCCTACAAGAATCAGCTCTGACCAAATGAGGAAAGGCTGCCAACACAGGCATCTCAAAAGAGAGAGGGACTCCGGGAGGGGCTGAGCAGGCAGCCCAGATCCCAGCTCCCCCTCCGGGTTGCCTTCCTGGCTTAAATGTGCCTGGCTCAGCTCTCCCCGGGATTTGGTGTGGGCCTCCACTTGGGGACCAGGCCTGCAGTCTGGACTTCCGGGTGCCGTTGACCTCGTCTCCTTGGGAGGGGAGTGTTCTAGCCATCTCTCCTGTATGAGTCAAGAGAGCCAGGCTCCACTCAGACTCACGTTCTGTGACCTTCCACCTTCCCTCTCTGGTCCTCAGTTTCCTTATCTGGAAAAGGGGGTGATAACCCTGCCCCTGATACTGAAAGTAAAGGACTTTCAATGCTGAGCAAAGGTGAGAGATGGCTCCTGTCGTTATGACTGAAAATAGAAACTCCCAACGGCCAGGGTAGGGGGTTCTAACCCTGAATCTTTGGCCCCACAAGCTTTGAGGGCCTCCCAGCCATAAGGTGATACCTCCCATTTACCAACAGCGATGCCGAGACTTAAAGGGGCTGAGCCACCTGCCCACAGGCACACAGGGATCCCCCTCAGGCCTCTGAAGATGTGCTTGAGAGGTTAAGAAAGCCCCCGAGTTACGTTCAAAGGCATCTGTTTCTGGCGAGGAAAGGTCTGAGCCCCGGCTCCCCTCAAAGCTGCTCATCTTCCTGAGGTTGGCGGGGCTGTGGGGTGGGAGGAAGTGAGGCTCTCGCCTCCCGCCAGGGTATTTCCTTTGTGGGAAGGAGCTTTGCCGCGGCAGTCATCTTTCTGGGCCGAGGGGTCTCTACGGCCAAGCTGGGTTGAGGAGAGAGGGTGTCATGGGGCCACAGTGGTCCCCACATCAGCTGGAGGGACAGACACAGGGCAGGCGGCTCCCAGCTCCAGCAGGGGCGTTGGTCAGGGGAGGGGCGCAGGCAGTGTGAGAAGCAGCTGCTGGAAGAGGAACCCACTTCTACTAGCACTACTGGGGCCCACCCACCTGCGTTTCCTTCCCCAGAGACAGGAGGGGCTGGGGTGGGGGCAGCCCCAGCCTGGAGCTGAAAGCACATTCTGACCCACCCACAGCTCGGCTCCCCAAGCTTCCAGTGCTCCTGGCTCCTAGACACCCCTCCTGTGCCTGATTCCTTGTCTTAGCAACCACTTTGTCCCTCACTTTTCCTACTGTTCCCATCTCAGGCTGGGAAGGGGACGACGGCTCCCCACCTCCCTGGGCAACCCCCACCCCATCCTGTGATGCCCCAACCCTGGGCCCCACCCAAGGCCCAGATAGCTGTCTCTGGTTGGTGTCTTAACATCCCACCTCGTGCCCGCCTCCCCTCTGCCCAGGAAACTTCAGACCTCACCACAGCTTCCTGCCTCTGAGGGTGTAGGCCCGACGGGCGAGGCTGCTAGGGTAATGGGTGCTCACAGCCCCCACCCCTTCACCTTTGAGCACTGAGAACTCTGTAAATCCTCCATCTACCCTCCCACTGCTGCGGTGTCTGTAACTGCTTCTGCGGGACGGAGACAAGTGGCCTCCCACGTGGACTCCTGCGACCGAGGCCCTGGGTGTGGAGAAATTCAGCCTCCCAGGGGCCACCCTTGTCCCAGAGCTCTGGTCATCACAGGTTGGTTGGAAAGATGCTGCCCTGCCCATTCCCATCCCCCACCCCGGGGTCGTGCCCATCAGGTTCTAGAACCTTCTGCAACAACCTTTACTAGACTCATCTCCAGCTCGGCCACTTCCCTCACCCCCCTTAGTCTCTGTCTTTTTCTAGTTGGTAACCTGGCCATCCTTTTCTGCCACGTTCTCCTGACATCTGTCCACCCCACAGGTAGAGACAAATCTCATTGGCTTTATCACACAGGACCTTCTCCAGGGGCCTCTCTGCATCCAGATTTATTTTTCATTCCACAAGCCTCACTCTAGGACAAGCACCGTGCTGGGCACTGGTGTACGTAAGAGGAATGACCCAGTCTCTCCTTCACTCTGCTCCCGATGATGGGCTTCCCAGGTCACAGTGGGACCCCCTTGAGGTGGCAGCAGCCCTGTTTCTCCCTCCTTCGGCTGTCCTGCTGACTGTGAGGCCAGTCGGCCAGTCTACTCCCCCAGGGCTCCAGCTGGAGGTTCAAACCCCAGCTCTGCTTTTCTGCTGCTTGAAAGACTCCCGCTGGGAAAGCGGGGGTGGGGGCCAGCGCAGAGCTCCGCCTGACAGATCCAGAAGGGGCTCAGGCTTGGGGCTTGGCCTGAATGGTGGAGGTTAACAATCACAATGACAACACTTAGCCGTTCCCAAGAGAGAAAACCCAGTGCTAAATGCTGCATGTCGCACAGATCTGATTTAACCCTCACGACTATTGTAGCCCTGATTACACATGAGGAAACTGAGGCCCAGGTGTCCCTGATGACCCAGCCAGGGGAGCTGGCGTCAAAGCCCAGGTCTGACTCCAAAGCATGTGGCAGGAAGTCACGGACGGGACTATCATTGTCCAGGGGAGTCGCATGCTTCTGATGACTAGAGATGGGGCTCCCTCCATCCCTCCCACAGCAGCAGTTAGTGCAAAGCCTTCCGTACACCAGGGAGAAGCTTTCTGGAGCCTCCACACAACAATCTAACGGGTTCTTTGAGCATCTTTCTCTGGGTGAAGTTAGAAAGATCAGAAGTGGCTCCTGCGCTGGGTCTCATGGGAGAGGCTGAGTGAAGGGTGAACTCTGGGGATCTGATAGGGGAGGCCCCGAGGTCAGGGGAAGGAAGAGAAAGTGAAAACTCTCCTCTGGCTCTCCCAGCCTGTCAGCCCTTCACCCATAAAGTGGGGCTAATGGACCTGCCCCTCCCTGGCTCCTGGATGGGAAACATATGAAACTTCAGGTGTCCCAGACATACCACCATTTTTACTGCTTTCGTGACCTCGCCCTCGGGAATTCCTCAGAAGCCTTTGGCTTTCCCAGTTCAGTGGGCTGGAGGCATGGCCCTGTTCTGGGGGCAGCCCTGCAGGGCTCTCATCCAACAAGAGGGGATCCTTAGAGGCCACTCAAGGCGGGGCACACCTGTACAGCAAAGCCTGCCAAAGTCAGGAACAGAGGGAGGGTCTGGGACTGGGGCGAACCTTTCTCTGATCCTCTCCAGGATGGAACGAGAGATGCTAGTGGCAGCCTTGGGGACGGGGTGGGGGTGTCTGGGTTTTGGCTCCATCCAAGACCAGTTGGCAACTTCACCTCACACATACAAGGCTTGGCTTGCAAGGGAACCTGATGACATGATTCCACGCAGGTCATTAAACACTGAGTCACAGAGGCTGGGTGAGGCCCCAGCTGGGGATCCTGACCTTTGCTCCCCAATACTGACCTTTGGCCCAAAGGGGAGCCAGAGCAGGACGGAAGCTACCCGAAGGCAGCCCCCTCAAGTGTTACCCAAATCCTCCCAGTGGCTGTGCTCCTCCACTCATCCCCCAGCAACAGGGACCCTGATGACTGTTGCAGTTAGTTAGCGTAAATCCCCTTGCTTTAGGAGCTGCAGGTGGCAGAGAGAATCTTATCTTGGATCTTCATTCCTTAGAGCTCTGTTCCATCATCAGTGCCTGGTTTCTTCCCAGGGAATCGAGAAGACACAGACCTGTAGCCACAGAATCCTAGAACCACAGGCTTTAAACTGTAGACCACAGAATTCCAGAATCACACACTGTAGTCCAGGGAATCCCAGAAGCATGGGACTCAGAACTTGGGTCCACAGGACTGTGGAGTCTCAGAACTGTCAGCCACAGAATCTTGGAATCACAAGCTCTGATCAGTATTCCAGAAGCACAGAACCCAGAAATGCAGCCCACGGAATCATAGCACCAGGGCATTCAAATCTGCAGCCCACAGAATCTGAAGAGACCACAGCATGTAAGGCACGAAATCCTGGAACCATGGGAAGCAGAAGTAAAGCCCGTGGTTTTCTAGAACTACAGAAGAGAAACGAAGCCGTGGGCCCTCAGCACATCACGCTAGCAGGGTGTTCCAGAAGCTCACCTCCTCCAAATACCCTCCTTTGACAGATGGAACGACTGAGGCCTTTTTGGACTCCAGGCGGTGGTTAACCGGCCCCCAGCCAGCGCCCCTCCGCGGCCTCCATGAGTGATGGGATGTCAGGGCCCCGCAAAGGCTGACGGGCCCGGGATGCCCGGCGGGGGATACCCCTGCAGGGGAATCCCTTCGGGCGGACCCCGGGACCCTCGGCACGCAAGCGCACTCACCGGCGGTGTCGTAGAGATTCAGGGTCACCTCCTTGCTGCCCACAGTCACGCTAGCCGTGTACTTCTCGAACACGGATGGGGCGTAGTGCTGTCGGAGAAGGGGTCGGGTTGGATCTTAAGGAGTGGTGCGAAGACCCAGAGTCCGGCTGGACGCCCCCTCCACCTTCACCGCATCCGGCCCAGCCTCCCCCTCACCCCGCTGGGCTCTGGAATTCCCGAGGGAGCGCCCCGGGGTGGCGGCCGCCTCTCCACGCGCAGGACGCCGGGGACCCGGGGTCCGGGCTCGTGGCGCAGGCTGAGGGCCATCCCTCGCCCCCAGTCGCCCCAAGCAAGTCCCCTCCACCCAGCCTACCTGCCTCCATCCCCCCGGCGGGCCTCACCTCGGGAAAGGAGCCCTGGCTGTACACCATGAGCAGCGAGGTCTTGCCGCAGCCGCCGTCGCCCACGATCACAATCTTCAGCTCCTTCCTGCCCGGGCCCGGGCCCGGGGCGACGGTCGGGGCCGGGGCCCCGGGGGCGTCCATAGCCCGGAGCCGGCAGCACTGGCGGTGGCTCGCCCGGCGGAGCGCAGGGGCTGAGGGATCAGGGGTGGGGGCCGCCCCCGGGGCGGTGCTACAAGATACCCCGCCCCTTCGGAGCTGGCACAGCCTCCGCCAGGCAGCCACCTGGGCCGACCTCCCAGCCTGTTTCCTTCTTGCTAGGGTCCTGGCCCAGGGCGTTCACCTCTCATTTCCAGGGAAACTGAGGCAACTGAGAAACGGAGTGCTAAGCGGCAAGCGCAGCTCCCACCCCCTCACCCGCGCGTCACGGTGCGCCCCCCACAGGCAAGATCCGAACATTTCGGCCGCTCCTAGCCCGGCACCCCTGATTGGCAGGCTCCGCCTTCTGGCAGGGTCCCTCTGATTGGCCGGCTCGGCCTCCCCCATCAGCCAGGGATTCTTCGATTGGCGGACTGTCCTTCCAGCACTCGGGTTCGAGGAGCCTCGGTCTCCAGCTCTGGGAACCCCCCCGCCCCAGCTTAGCCCCGCCCCAGCTGCGCGGCCTGGGGCAAGCCCGCCTCTGACCTCAGTTTCCCCGAAGGAGGTAGGTTGGTGGTGCCAGGGAAGACGATGGCACGGGGGTCGTGTCTGCCCACCCGGTCTGGCCCTCCGGACACCTGTGCGGCTGCGGGTTGAGGGTGGGGAACTGCGGTTCCACTTACCTACCCCTCACCTCCCTGGGGGCGCAAGGTGGACGTCTGGCGCCCTCTGCCGGGCGATCGCCTCGGCGCGGGCGGCTTGGGGAGCAGGTGAACCTCCCCGGAACAACACCCTTTCGGGGGTTGGCCCCAAACAACGCTGGCGGGAACCTCTTTCTAGCAGGGGCCAGAGGCGTGACCCGAGCAAGACACTGTCGAAGAAGGGACGGGGAAAGCCAGGGTAGATCTAGTGGAGATAGCTGGACCCTACTCCATCCGCTTTGGAGATTCATTAACACCCACCCCTACCCAGAAATTTGTATTCTCCAGCTAGCAGCCACATATCCTTCATCCCAAGGATTCTCCTTAATCCTCCCACCCCCCTAATCAAAACAGCTATTTACTGAGCACACTATAAGGACAGGCATTACCAGGGCGGTGGACAAGATCGCCCCTGCCCTTCCATCCCTGCGACCCTGGGGTCCTTTGGACAAGCCAAGCCAACGGTCAGAGGGACAGAGGAACCCCTGGACCCGGTGCGCGGAAGGCAGGCACTGAGGCATGGCCAAGTGAGAGAGCAGGGTCCTCCCAGCTGGGGTAAGACCTCGAGTGTTTGCTCAGAGGGGCTGGCAGGACTCAGGATCCTCTTGCCCCCCACCCCCACCCCGAAGATTCCCAATTTTCAAGTTCTCAGCAAAGACCAGGTAAACTACTTCGGGGAGGAAACTGCCAAGCTGGCAGTTCCACAAATGCCAGGTCAAGGTTTTCAGTGGATCCAAGTCAGGATCTGACCACCAGATGGCAGCATCGACTGCCCGTGGAAGCCCCAAGAGCCCAGAGCTGGAAACAGGACAGAAGGCCCAGCTCCAGGTTGCTGGGTGGAGGCCCCATCCTGTCACCAGGAGTCAAACACCCCTAAACAAATTTACAGCAACTCATTCATTCCTTTTTGCAACACAAGTTTATTGAGAGGCAATTATGTTCCTGCCTGAGAGGAGCTCAGTCTTGGGGGAAGAGGTCTAAAGGAGTTTGGGAGATGTGAACAACTTAGAGGACAGAGTCCCTGTGGGGTTCAGGGAAGGTAGGGCTCTGGGTGGCACATGAACTAAGCTTGGCAGTGCTGGGAGGGCAGGCCAGTGGAAGCAGGATGGATACCTAGCCTGAGCAAATGCATGGTGGCTCGAAAACCCCAACAGGTTTGGCAGTGGTGGGGGAGTGAGGAGTGAGGCCAGACATGGTTGGCAAGGTAACCAGGGTTAGATCATGGAAGGCTTGGCTGCCAGGCTCATGCTGGGTACTGGACAGAAGGCTCCTGAACAGGAGGAACCCAGCCAAAGCCGGGACCTCAAGCTCTCTCTGGTGACCAAGGAAGAGCTGTGATTGGCTGGTGGGATAGGCATGGGGCTGGGGCCATCTTTCCATAGAGGCAGCCTAAGGCTGGCAAGAGAGGAGACCAGGTCCAGGGACATGTCAGAAGTGAGGTTCCCCAGGACCATGGGAGGAGGCTAGGGCAGAGTGGCCATCACTCAGGGAGGGGGAGCATGGAAGAGGGTTTTGAGTGAGGGGAGGACCACTTACCTTCGCAGCCAGCCCCAGGCCTCTCCCCTCTGGCTGCCTCAGGCGTCACCCTGAAGCTCAGGGAGGACTGGAGGGGAAGAGAGGGAGGGAGGCTGCCTCATCTGGGAGAGGCCTGGGGAGAATTCACTTAGGAGGGTCTGAGCAAACTGTGTCACCCGAAACAGGGTTAACCGCACGAGCCCATGGGAAGGCTCCTGACTTTGCTCTGATCTCAGTTTCCACCCATCTGAGAAATAGGGCTACGATTTAGACTTATGACAGAAGAAATGACTTACACGAAACTGAGGGGAGGGAGGAAGAGGAAAAGTGATTCTTCTCAGCTCTGCCTGAGTCCAGGCAGAACAGCTGATGCTGGCCCCAGCCCGCCCACCCACCCCTGCCTGGCCAAGGCTGGCAGAACCCCAGCCCCACCCAGCCTGGAGCATGTTTGATTTGGACCCAGCTCCAGTGGTGGTGCAGGGGCTAGATCTGTAGCTAAAAATACCCAGGAGCCAGGCCAGCTGCTTGGAGCTTCCTCAGAGGCGCCCGGCCCGGGCAGGCCACCCGAGGCGGCCGGCACACCCACAGGCATGGGGAGCCCCACTCCCTTACCTATAAGATTGTCTGAGGACCCACGTCATTCTCTCTATTCACCAGGCATTCCTGGAGACCGAGGAGGGCCACGATTCTTTAAACTGGTTCTTGCTACAGAGTTGTTGGGACACAGAAGCCTACGGGAGCTGGCCAGGTGGCATTTGTGGGGTGCCTGTGCCATAATGAGGCCAACTGAACACAGGAGAGAAGCACTTCTGTCTTATCAGGGCAAAGGTTCTGATGGGGAAGTTAATGGTAATTCTTATGGCTTCCACCTCCTTGTACCTCAGAATATCCTGAGATCATCCACCCGGGATGAGGCAGAAGAAACTGAGCCTTCACAGATTAAGCTGTTCTTTGAGGTCCCAGAGATGGGAGATAGCCAAGGCCATCTGCCCTCACCCCAGGACTCCCTCCAGGCTTCAGCACTGGGTGGGGGAGAGTACAAAAAGCTCCCCTCTCACAAAGCCAGACTCAGAAACAAAAGATTATCAGGCCAACTTCCCCCTCCAGGTTCACATGGGGAGACCACTGTTCCCAGAGGGGCAGGGACATGCCGAGGTCACTAGCCAGTTGGAGACAGCACTGGACCCAGATGGCCTCTGAGATGGCGAGGTACCTCTCTCTCTACAGTCCGGGAAGAGGCCTCCCGTCTGGCCCAGAGGGTCCAAAAGGTCGTATTCCAAGCTGGGGCTCTCGGAGGGGCCGGAAGAGGCGGGGCTCTGGCGTCCAGTAGTAAGGCAGGTCCAGCCACCTCCCTGCCTTGGGCCGCCCTTCTGCTGGCGTGGCCCTTTGGGCAGGCCCCACCGGCTTGGCGCCAGGACCAGCCCCGCCCCACGCTCCCTGGGTGACCGGTAGGCGGGGCCACCCTCACGGCCAGCCAGGAGGAACAGCAGCCTGTGGACAGGTTGCCCCGCCCCTCCCGGGCTCCACGAGGTGACACTGGGAGGGGGGGAGGGGGAGGTCAAAGAAATTAGAAAAAGGGGTGAAAGAGAAATGGAAGCAGCGAGGGAGTACAACCTTCCAGGTTGTGAGGATGCCTCTCCCTTCCAAGAATCACACCTAGACCACAGCTTCGCACCTAATTGCTCCCTAATTGGTCCGAGGGCTGGAGCAGAGGAACTGGCTGTAGCCCTCCAGGGTGCTGCTAGGCAGGGAAGGTTTAAATCATTTCACCATCCCATGCCCATGGGAGGTAAAGACCCCTGCCGGGGGAGCCCCTAGGACTCTATTCAAAGGGACGCAGGACGCTCTCAGTCGGCCGACCCGTCTCCTCAGTGGCAGAGCCAAATAGAAACCTCAGGTTTGGGGCAAGTGTGGAAGGAGGGCAGAGGCTTGAGATGCTAACAGTAGTGTGAGTGCAACAACTCTACAAAGTGCCTTCCCCTCTCCCCTCACCCCAGGTAGGGGGAAGGCTGCGGCAGGGTGCACCCCCTTCCCCCCCAGCAAAGGACAAGATGGACCAAACCCAGCTTATCTGGGGTTGGAAACCCTCACAGGGCCAAGGCTTGGCAGCCAGGAGGAGCCAAGAGCAGCACGCTGCTTACTTTCAACCAGACAGCTTTCCCAGCTCCCGGGCAGTGATGCCAGCAGACAGCTGGCATGGGAAGCAGCCCAAAATAACCCAGACAGCTGGGGTGAGGGGGTGCCATGGACACAGGCCCTGGGCTGGAAGTCAAGACACCTGGAACCCCATCCTGGCTGCTCGTGGTGGCCTTGTGACCTTGGGTGAGTCACTTCTACTCTCTGGGTGGGTGAGTGATCCAAAATCGTATCGGATCATGGAAAAGCCTGTGGAGCTGGGGGCAAGCCACCATCCCGACTCAAACTACAGAGGAGGAAAAACAGCGCTGGCTCTCTGCCTGCAGAAAGGCAGTCTTCCCTTTGCCCTGAGGCTTTGCCACGTGCTTGGGGGGGGAGGGGCTGGTGGGGGAGGAGCTCGAAGACAGCCCAGCCCCCACTCCCTGCAGCCACACTAGAATGGAGGCCAACTAGTGTGAAGCCAGAATGCGAGGCCGGCCCCCTTAATCGCACTAATCCTCCCACCACCCTTTTCAGCATTCATTATTATCATTTCACACCGGAGACTCGCCCAAGGTCGCCAGCACGGCATACATTCAAGCCCTGGGCCGCCTGACTTAGAGCCTCCCTTGAGTAAACACCAAGACGCCCAGGTCAAGCCCTATGGGTTCCCCCAAACCTCAGTTTAGCCCTCACACTGAGGGGTGGAGTAAAAGTGGGCAGGGCTGATCTGACAAGGCAGCCATGCCCCCGCCCAAACGGGGCGGCACCTGGACCCAAATGGCTCATCAAAGTAATCTCAAACTAGAGATCACATGGGGCAGGTCGGAGATCAAGGGTCCCCTCCAGCTGTGGAGCTTCCTGGAGACAGGATGGCACTTTGCGCAGTCAGCTCAAGTTAGAACAGGGAGAGAGTTGCCATCATTACCAAGCTAACGAGTCTGTGCCAAGCTGGGGGCTCCAAGTACACGAGCTTGCATCCTCCTCACAACACCCAGATGTGACCAAGCCCAAAGGTTCTCAAAATGTCCCAGGTCACAGCATCAGTTCACCTGGGAACCTGTTAGAAATGCAAGTTCTCAGGCCCCATCTACTGAATCAGAAACTGAAGGACTGGGCCCAGAATCCGTTCTAATGAGCCACCCTTGTGATTCTGACGCGCACTGAAGTGTGAGAATCACTGACCTAGCCCCGTTTATGCAGATGGGGAAACTGGGGCTCAGAAACTGTGCAACTCATCCAAGGTCACAGCAGGTAAAGGGCTAGCCAGGTTTCAAATCCAGGTATGGCCCATTCTAGAAACCAGGCTCCTTTTGGGTGGGGGGTGGGGAGAGAATCGTGGGAATTCCCAGGAAGGGGAAGAACACTCAAGAACCCTCTTTCTCAGAGGAAGGTGACCCAGATCTCAGGTCCTTCGGTTCAGCTCCCTAGCAGCCAGACACCAGAGGCCAGCTCCTAACAGTCACCCTACACGTTCCCACTGGGGGCGGGAAGGTAAGGCCAGGCTTCCTGGCAGCAGACTGTGCCTTTCAGAAGTAAGAGGCTTCCTGGGCCCTCCCCCCACCACCAAACACACAACTGGGAAATACTTGCAAGCGCAGCCTGTCGTAAGCTGCTAAATACGGCAGAGAATTGCACGCCCCAAACTCCTGACAACAGAAGCTGACAGGCAGGGATGGATGGACCAAGCAGGCCCAGCAGGCAGCCGATTTCACACACACAGTCCCCCACACATCTGTGTGGGGGAGGGGCTGCAGAACCAGCCTGGCGGGTTTGGGGTCCCCGCCCTCCCTGGGCTCCAGGCCAAAGCCCCCCAAATCTCCCTCGCAGCCTGGGAAAGGGCTCACACCTACCTTAGTGGGAGGATTGTCAGAGTCAAACTAGGCCTGCTCCTGCTGTCCAAAGGACTGTCCACTCTGAGGGAACCAGGCCCGCTGCCCCTTCTCCGGTCGAGACCCTGAGGGGGAAAGAGTCGGAGGGTTTGTTAGGGAGTCGATGACCACGAACCGGACAGGATCTCCTCGAGGGAAGGGGAGCTTTACAAATGCCGCGCGCCCCTCCCCAGCTGCCAAGACGGCCCTCACTCTGGAATGGATGGGGGGGGTGGCTGAGTCACCAAGGTTCAGCCCGGGCGACGAGCAGCAGGAGGCGACTCATCTGCATTTCCAAAGGCCCGCCCCGTCCGCATCCCCTCCCCCAGGAAGGGCCGGAGATGAGGGTTTACCCCAGAGCCCTCCGCCTCGGGGGATCCCGGGGAAGGCCCGCTCAGCCTTCCCAGACCCCAACCCCCACCGCAGCTCTAGAGCCTCGGGGTGGAGGGCGTGCCGCGGGCGGCCAAGCCCGGGCGTCGGCGGCCTCCGCGAGGGCCTCGCGCCCAAAGTGGGGACAAAGGGGGCCCCCCGCCCCTCGGGCTCTGCGATCCAAGGACGCCCCAAACAGGGGCGCCCAGGCCCGGGTCGGCGGCGAGGGAGGCTTCCGCGGCCTCCGGGGCAGCCGGCCGGGTCAGGGGGCGGCCTCGAGGCCGCGGCAGGCCCCGTGGCCCGCTGCTACTGGCTCCCGCGCGGGAGGGAGGAGGGAGGGCCCCGCGGCCCGGTCTGCAAGCGAGGCCGCGTGGCCCGGCGCGGGGTCCGAGGGGCGGCGGAGCCCGCGCTCGTCGTCGAGGCCTCCCGGGCCAGGGCGTCCACGCGGGAGGCGGCCTCTCCTCCCCTCCCCCCGGCCGCCGCCTCCTCCCTCCTCCCGCCGGCGCGCGGCAGCCGCCACCGCCCGAGCCGCGGGCGGCGCGCGAAATGGCGCCCGTCTGGCCGCCTCGCCCGGCAGAGGAGAGCACGGGAGCCGCGGCGCGCGACGCCCCCAGGCCCGCGGCCCCCGAAACGGCCTCCGCCCCCCCCCCCCCCCGGCCCGGGGCGCTGGGCCCTGCGGGCTCTCGGGGCCGCCGCCCGCGCCGGGCTCCCGACCGCGACCGGGGAAGGAGGGAGGAAGGCAGGAGAGCCGGGGCCGCCATTAGCCGCCGCAGCCCGCCCGCCAGCCTGCCAGCCTGGCCCCGGCGGCGGTGCCGCGCTGAACCTGAAAATAAAACTCGAGTTTGGGAGGGAGGAGCGAGCGCGGCCGGAGCACAGGCAGCGCGGGCAGCGGGCTGAGAGATGCTGCGTCATGGTGCCAACATGGACGCCGGCCTTTGTCCTTTCTGCTTGGGAAGTGCAGGCGCGCCCCGGAGCCCCGCGAGCCGGCCGCGGAGGGCGAGCCCCCCCTAGTCCAAAGGGAACGAGGCCCTAGGTCGCGTGGGGAGGTTGCCTTGTCTTTTGAGTCCCTCATTTCCAAAGCACTTTAATTTCTTCTCCCCACCAAGGCTCAGACCTAGAAAAGCGAAGGGGACGAGCGCAGGCGGCCCCGTGGACGCCCGAGGTCGCTGGGGAGACCCTCCTCTCGCCTCCGGGGCAGAAGGGGCCAAAGGGTTTGAAGAGCCCTCCTCGTCCCCCTACCCCTCCCCGATCCGGGTGCCAAACACAAAGCTCCAGAAACCTCCTTCTCTCCTCAGCTCCCAAACATTTGCAGCCCTTGGCCTGCTCTAAAAAAGATTTCCTCGAAGGGGCAAAAGGCACGTTTTTTTTTTTTTTTTTTACTCACCCGCTCAGCCCGGTGCCATGGAGTCTGGAAGATCAAGCGGGGCGGACGTTTTGAGTATCTTTTGGGGGGGATTGTTTAGTTGGGAATATTTGGGGGGATGGTGGTGTCTTTTTTTGTTGTTGCTGTTACCTTTTGGTAAGTTACACTGTCATGGCATTTTCTGCTCCTTCCACTTCTGCAAACTTTCCAGGGTTGGGTTGGCAAAAGGCGGCTTCGCAGAGGACTGTTTACTGCTCTGGATATAGCAATGGTGGGATCGTCATTAAGAGACAAAAGGCGAAAATACACAGTCAAATCAAACAAAAGGCATAAGACGCACCGGCCATCCCAACCATCACAGAAAATACCCGCGACTTAACGTTGGTGTTTGGCTCGAACCAGCTAGGACTTGTTTTCCAGTTTTAATCTAGTTTCCTGTGACGGCTTTAGTCTCTTTACACAAAGAGAAGGTCTTCCTTTCCCTCACCCACCCCCCTACCAAGACGAGAAAAACAGAGCTGTTTTTCTTCAAATAGATCGATTTTCAAAGAAAGTGTACATGTTACTGGGAAGAAAGCTGACTAGCATTTATTGCTGTAAACATTTTCAAAAGCTTAAAGCTAAAAAACCTTAGCTTTATAAAAGCAAAATCGTCTAAAAGCATTTTAACTGGCTTATATTAGACAAGAGCGACAAAGACATACATGCAGATGAAGGTTCAGAAAATTAAGGACATCTCAGCAACATTAACATGAAAACTGCACTGCGTAAGGACAGAATGGATTGGGTACTTACAATGTAAAAGGTTTTTAGAAACTTAAAAGTAACAACTGCTTACAATTTTTTGTTGCTGCCATTTCGCTAGTCCTAAAACTATACATTTAAAACATTACCTTGTTAAAAAGAGAGCAGAAGGAGTTAATAAGATGGCCAGGTTTAAGTGTTTAATAGAGGAAACTATATATATTTAAAAATTTATTGTTCAGTCAAGAGAATACAGATTAAGACAGCTCCAAGCTCCCCCCACCCACCCAAGAAAAAAAGAGGAAAAAAATTAAATATGTCATTTACTTAGGTTTTTTGGAATTCAAAATTGTTAACTGCTGACATTAATGGTGTGCTATGACCTAGTTATACAAGACAAAGATGGATTCCAAGTCATAAGGAAAAATCCAGATCTTTTTAAAAAGTCTTCTTCATTCTTCCAATTGTGAGTCCTTTAGCCTGTTGACAAATGTTAAACACAACACTGAGGCGTCCTGAACTGGATGGTGGAGTCAAAGGAAAAACATTCCCCATTTGCAACAAAGGAAAAACCCACTTGGCCATTTAATTCCATTGCAGAAAAATGGCTCCCCTCATCTGTTGGCCTCTCCTTGGTGTCTGATGAAGGATGTTTTGAGACCAGCGTCTAATAACTCAAGCCCGATAGAAGCCGCGCGCTGATTGGCTGCCGCGCCCTGCCGCCCTGCTCCAGCCAATTACCTACCCACGGCCAAATTACAAACCCCGAAAAGAGCCCCAATATGAAATACACCACCACGAAGCCCCGGCGAGGCGGCTCCCTCGCCTCGGCCGCCCGAGAGGAGAGGCAGAGGGGGCTGCAAACGCGTCCTCGCGAAGCCCGGGAGCCTCGGAGTTGAACTCACAAAATGGAAGCCGCGCGCTGATTGGCCGCCGCCACTCCCGGACCTTTAATAAAGAAAGGGGAAGGAAAAGATAAATGCAAAAAAGGGGGACTCTCTCCTCCGCTGGTGGCTGGAGGAAGAAGGAGGGGGGGAGAGAGAGGCATGTGTTCAAGACAATTACAGGGCGCTCCTCTCCAAAAATAAAAACAGAGAAAGAAGCTTCTATCACCCAGGTCCAGGCGAGGGCTGCATCCTCCCAGGAATGTGAATGCTAATTTGGTTAAAATCCTGGTTTTCCCTCCCCAGCTCAGTTCCAGGGGGGAGGGGGTCGCGGGGCAGAAGAGGAAGCCGGAGCGGAGATACCTCGATTGCAACTCGTCTTGAGTCGTCTTGCCTCTCCCCACGGCTCCCAACGTTCAAACACACAATCACACACACATACACACCCCAAAACCCAGCCCTTCCCCCCGAGCCCCCACGCGCCCACCTCCGGTCTTGGCAGTTTGGAAACAGTTTTGGAGGCCCGAGGCGCGCACCGCGGCGGCCGCGGCTCGGAGGGTAGCCCCAGCCGCGGGAGGTAGAGCCTGGGGAGACCCCCTCCCCCGCCAGCCAAGACCCCCACCTAAGTCCCAGCAGAATAAATAAATTAAAAGGCCTTCCCCCGGGGAGGGGGGAGGCAGTGTGGGAGCGCGCGAGTGAGGGGTGGGGGGCCGCTGGGGCCCGGGGCTTTGGCGGCGCAGCTGCCGCCGCCGGGAGAGTGCCTGGGGAAGCGGCGAGGAAGGAGAGGGGAGGAGGAAGAGGAGGAGGAGGAGGAAGAGGAGGAGGGTGAGCGCTCGGGTCGGGCTCCTTAGCGGTGTATTGTGGGATGTGCGGCTACTGGGAGCCGAGCCTCCGCCGCCAGCCGCCTCCCGGGCAGCAGCAGCAGCAGCAGCAGCGGCGGCGGCAGCAGCTCCGGGCCCGGCAGCCGCGGCGGCGGTGCCCCCCCGTCCCGGCCCCCCGTCCGGCCGCCCCGGCCTCGGCTCCCGCGGGGGACACCATGTACTGGCTGGCGGCGCAGGGAGGCCGGCGCCCGGCGGGGATGTAAGCGCGGCTCGGGGAGGGAGAGGCCGCGGCCGGCAGCCGGGCAGCCCGAGCCCCCGGCCCCGGCCGAGCGAGCGGGCGAGCGGGCGGGCGGGCGGGCGGCGCCAGGCCTGCCGCG